>NC_057801.1:827718389-827800427 GCF_018294505.1 Triticum aestivum | reverse complement strand
GCGCAACGCTCACTGTTCATCCAATCAATCGACTTCAGTTAGCAGCAGTAGCGAAGGAATTCCTCGATCGGGTTCAGTTAACAGCCATCGATTGATCGCTCGGGTTCAGTAACGCGTAGCGTGCAGTGCAATCGCTCAGGTTTAGTTAGAGCCCAACGCCTCGCTCGGGTTCAGTTAGAGCCAACGCCTTGCACACACGCGCATACGTGTACGAAAGAAACGCGCATCGGTCGGCCCCCGACCTCCCATCGTAACCGGGAACTCCCCGAAATTTTCCCCGCCCTTGCTTCTACCACAGTTTTTTCCGTCATGAACGGCCCAAAGAATGTCATGCAGCTGCGTCTCCGGCCCGCCCAGGACGAAAAGCCCATTTTCTGTCATGATTTTTTGTCATAGAAGTAGGAGCCCACCACATCTATGATGATACCGGGTTTTGTCACAATTATCGTCATAGAAGTGCCATACGTATGACAGAAAAAAAATTTGTTCGCCCCAAATGTCACGGGTGTGTATTTTTTTTGTAGTGCATGCCGATCATCCCATGTGTTCCGGAGCAGTAGCAAGCTACCATGGCTCAGTGGAAGCACCAGGAGACATTTCCCCATAAGAGAGGCTACCAAGAATAAACAACTAGATTGTCAGATCCCACACATACCAAGCATTTCAATAACATACACACATTATGCTAGATATGTGCAAGTACAATATGGCATCACAACGAAAGTCAACGACTCAGAGTATTTATTCAATAGGCTCCGAGGAGCCAGATATTATAAACATGGGTCACATGACCCAACATACAAGGCATACAGGCAACGAAAGCATAGCATGTCCGAGTACAGACAACTACAAATGAAAAAGGTTGTGAAGCCTGACTATCTATACGACCCTCCCAAGGGTACAAGATCTTAGCTGAGGTAACAAGCTAAACGTCGAAGTCCGCGCGGAACTACTAGTGAGACTGAAGTCTCTCTACAAAAACATAAATTAAGCAAACGTGAGTACAAATGTACCCAGCAAGACTTACATCAGAACATAATACGTATGCACCAGTATCAACAAAGGGGTGGTGGAGTTTAACTGCAACAAGCCAGCTTTGACTCAGTGGCTATCCTGTACTATGACTATTGGTAACTCTTTTGAGGTGGCGCACACGAGTCCACTTATTCACCATATCAATACACCACTATGGATCCGCTCCCGTCTCCCTACAAGAAGGCCATCCATCGCACTCACGCTTACCTTGCGCATTTTAGAGTATCCACTTTCACTTGTCTATGAACTGCATAAGCAACCCAGTTGTCCTTTACTGTGGACGCAGCTATTCGAATAGATCATGTTAAACTTGCAGGGGTGTACTTCTTCACACAATCTCTAGCCACTTACCGCCATGTACACGTCATGTATCTCGGCAACATTCAAGCGGAAGCCTGGCGAGGGTGTCGGCCATGACCTGACTAACCACGCAAGATTCTAGTCCAGGTTTATCGCCTATTTGGGTTCCATCCGCAAGGGAGTCCGGCCGAGGTTTCCATCATGGCCCCAAACGATGTGAGCAGGGTTCCCAAGCCCACTGTCGGTGTCAAAACCGGCGGATCTTGGGTTGGGGGTCCTGAACTTTGCGTCTAGGCGGATGGTAACAGGAGACAAGGGACACGATGTTTTACCCAGGTTCGGGCCCTCTTGATGGAGGTAAAACCCTATGTCCTGCTTGATTAATATTGATGATGTGTGTTACAAGAGTGGATCTACCACGAGATCAAAGAGGCTAAACCCTAGAAGCTAGCCTATGGTATGATTGTTGTTCGTCCTATGGACTACAGCCGTCCGGTTTATATAGGCACCAGAGAGGGCTAGGGTTACACAAAGTCGGTTACAAAGGTAGGAGATCTACATATCCGTATCGCCAAGCTTGCCTTCCACGCCAAGGAAAGTCCCATCCGGACACGGGACGAAGTCTTCAATCTTCTATCTTCATAGTCTTGGAGTCCGGCCGATGATGATAGTTCGGCTATCCGGACACCCCCTAGTCCGGAACTCCCTCAGTAGCCCCCGAACCGGGCTTCAGCGACGACGAGTCCGGCGCGTATATTGTCTTCGGCGTTGCAAGGCGGGTTCTCCTTCAAACTTCATGTTCCCGTCGAATAGTGTCCGGCTTCCTTATAAATGTTGCGCTCCTTGGCTTCTACGCCCAATAATGGCCTTCTTCCACGTGTCGTACCAATGCGAAAGGCTGGGGTATTTTTACATTTTACCCCCTAGTCGTGCGAACGAGCCGCCTATAAGAGAGGCGAGGATCTAGATCTAGCTCACACCATCCTCCATCCGCAAGTTCTCATCGAAGCGCTACTGACAAAAATCCATTCCATCATGGATAGCCGACGCGGCTCCTCCTCTCGCGCTCCCAGCCCTAAGCCAGGAGATTAGGGGAGATGCTCAGTTCCACACAGCGAGCTAGTGGCACTCCAAACCGAGGGATATCTTCCCCCAGCTTTCATGATTCCGGTTCAAGCCGGACTAGCCACCTACAAGGGTGGAAAGCAGGCGGAGAGCGTCCCCAACCCTTCCAAAGGGGAGCGGGTATGCTTTGTCCCCTATCTAATAAGGGGACTCGGATTTCCCATACATCCGTTTCTCCGGGGGCTCCTAGAGTTCTACGGGCTCCAGCTTCACCACCTCACGCCCGCCTCCATTTTGCACATCGTGGGCTTCGTAGCTCTTTGCGAGCTGTTCATGGGCATCGAGCCCCATTGTGCGATGTGGAAGAGATTGTTTTGTCTCATACCCCGTTCTCATGAGGGGTCGATATATCAAGTGGGCAGAGCCAAAATATGGCGCATCGCCGGGACCGGATATCTATCCGGCACCCCGAAGAAGGCGTTCGAAGACTGGCCTTCGGAATGGTTCTACATGGAGGACGCCCCTCTGCCGGATCCAGTTCGGATCGGCCTCCCGGAGTTCAACAATGCTCCCTTGAAGAAACACCTGAGTTGGCGCCCGCGGAGCCCTCAACGGGAAGATGATAGGAGCGTCCATTATTTGATGGGCCGGATTAGGTTACTGGCCCACTCCGGATTGACCATGATTGGAGTCATGGCCACGTGCATTATGTGAGGGGTGCAGCCACTCCAATATAGGGGCCACCCTATGGGATTTCAATGGGGAAGATGACACCACCCGTCATGGCCGCAAAGGGCCAGGCTCGGCAGCCGATATGGCAAAGATCCTGTCCAGTTTCTACAAGGGAGAGGAGGAGGACTTCCTCCGCACGAATCCGTTGAATGGATTTTCTATGAATAACCCTCAGAGTTGGTAAGCGGATGTTCATCTACCCGATCCATACTTTTAAAGTCAAGTATCTTACTCTGTGATTTTGATGCAGGAGGTGCACCGGGACGTGGAGGGCATACGAAGCCTAACTCCACAGCCCGAGGATCCGGAGCGATCCCTTGATCCGACCTCCGAAGAGGATCCAGACATAAAGGTGGAGCTGATTGACGGGGTGTTCCACCAACGTAGCATAGACAATGCCCTAGTCGCCATTACGGCTGACTACCCCGGTTTGTTTCCGGCTTCCCAGGTGACTACGACTGAGGTCTTGACACCATCATTTAATCCGCGCTCAATTCTGACCATCACATACTTATGGTGCATCGCAGGAGGTGCCTTTAAGGCGGGAAGCCGAAACCGCAGCGGCCGACCAACATGGGTCAGTCCGGCCCAGCGGGCGGAAGAGGAGTGCGACGCGAACCGAAACGTCGCCGCAACGGTACGGAGCACCGCTATTTTTAAGGGAAGGACCCCCCGGAGGTATATTAATGCTCATAACTTTTCCAGAAAGAGCGCTCGCCGGACAGTGTCCGGAGAGGTTGCCAATCAAGCCTCCGCCAGCCATGCTCCAACGCATGGTCCGAGAGGGGAGGCAAACACAAGGCATGAGCCGGACGCTCCTCCGACGGAGGATGCCGACAGGCTGTCCGCCACCCGGTCTGAGGTGGAGAGCGCCATGAATCACAGGCGTCGCCGGACAGTTCTTCGTGACGCGTGTTTCTCCCCGGAGGCGTTAAATGTCTTTGATGCGGGAAGCGTGCACCTCCGTGCCGCTCAAGATGGGTTAACCAGAGCCACAGAGCAGTATGTGAAAGACATACGGGTAAGTAATTTTAATAGTTATATATGCCAGTAGCCCCCGAGACTTAAAATAGTTGAAATAACTGATTTAAGGATCAATTATTATGTAGGATCTTACGGAGAAGAATACCCAGCTGTCCCAGGAGCTCCAAGAGTGCAAGGCCCAACTTGAGGCCGCACTGGCCGCCACAGGGGGAGCCACAGAGACCCCCACTGGTAAGACGTACTTTGAAAAGATAATTATTTAACAAAGTGCGGCGTGAATCTGACAATAATATTGCATAGGGTGCCGGACTAGATCCGGACAAGCAACAGCTACTGCGTCAGCTAAAGGCCGGCGAGAGGGTGCTTATGAAGGTGCAGCAGGAGAGAAACAAGCTCCAAGATGCCCACACCCAGCGAGGAGAAGAGCTGAAAGGTGTTCGGGCCCAGCTGTCTAGCTCCGTGAAGGAGAATCAGCGGCTTCGTCGCGGCATTTATAGTAAGTGCTTGAACAAATTCCTTTGAAAAGAAGAATTCGGCGAGGAAGTCGATTGACAGAAATATGTCTTTAGGTGTGCTCACAGGTCGCCCTGCGGAGGAAATGCCTGGGTCAACGGGTGACCAACCTCCCAAGCTGGTGCAATTGCTCGAACGAGTTCGGCAGGCGATGAGTGGCGTCGTTCATGCTTTATGGCCATCCGTCTCCCTACCCGAGGGCCTTGGTGAGCTTGCTGAGAAGCTTCAGGGAGCACGGCGACGCCTCCGTTTGTGGAAGATATCGGCCTGCCGTCAGGGCGCCAGGGAGGCCTGGGCCATGGTGAAGATGCGTTACCCGAAGGCTGACCCAAACCACATGGCCGAGGTCGGACCTACGGGGCCTGATGGGAAGGAGATCCCTGTGAGCTTGATGTACGGCCAAGTAGAACTGGCCGCGAAATATTCCCAACAGGACTGTAAATTAGACAGCCTATTAGATGGGATTGAGGAGGAGTACAATCAGTCGGTTTGACGATGTAATTTGAAATGACATGTAAAATGCCTTCTAGCCGGATTGTAGATCGTTTGTCTTTGCGGACCGTTTCGCTTCAACCTCGGGACCCAACAGTCCATAGTGTGTCCGAAAAGCCTTACGGTTATAAAAGAACCGGGGCATGCATGGAGACAAGGCGTCGGGGTCATAATTGCTTTATCAGACTAGTGCCCAACTAGTTATGTTATATTACATGGTTAGTAAGAAACATCTTCCAGGGAGAATAGTTCCGTTAAGGGTTCCTTTCCCTGGGAGGCATGCCCTAAAGTACAATGCCGGACTGCGAAAATAGCAGAAAAAGCATCTGGGGGCAGATAAATAACTAAGTAATAAGTCATCTTTCAAGTCACCGACCGAATATTCTCTTAAGAACGCTAGCTTTCGGCTTCACCCAGTATGAGGTACACATCCGGCTGACCCGGCAGTAGCAATCGCAGAGGTGCTCCCTTTACCTCCTAGCCGAACAATCGGGAACGTAGGGGTAAGCACAGGAGCCAGGCAACCCAGCTTGGCCAAAACTTAAGTCATATAAAAAGGGTGGACAAGGGAGTGAGACGAACCCGGAGTCCGGCGTTAGGCGTAGAATCGGAGACGGGCTGCGTTCCATGGGTTCGGCTCGAGTCGGTTGTTAGATGCATTACGTAGACGGTATGCTCCGCCGGTCAGGACTTGGTCGATGATGAAGGGACCTTCCCACTTGGGCTTAAGTTTGTCCTTTTTCTTGTCCGGCAGGCGTAGAACAAGTTCGCCAACATTGTAAGTTTTGGCCCGTACTTCTCTGCTTTGATATCTTCGAGCCTGCTGCTGATAAAATGCGGAACGAGCCTTTGCCACATCCCGCTCCTCCTCTAAGGCGTCCAAACTGTCCTGTCGATCCAACTCGGCTTCTCTTTCTTCGTACATGCGCACATGAGGTGAGTCATGAATTATGTCGCAGGGCAGAACTGCCTCTACGCCGTATACCATGAAAAATGGTGTGAATCCAGTAGTTCGGTTTGGCGTGGTCCCCAGCCCCCAGAGTACGGAGTCGAGCTCCTCTACCCAGTGCGTGTTAGATTCCTTGAGGGACCGCACTAGTCTGGGTTTGATGCCGCTCATGGTTAGACCATTTGCTCGCTCGACTTGACCGTTAGTTTGGGGGTGATAGACTGAAGCGTAATCGAGCTTGATGCCCATGTTTCTGCACCAGAGTTTAACCTCGTCGGCCGTGAAGTTCGTGCCGTTGTCAGTGATTATGCTGTGGGGGACGCCAAAACGGTGTACTACCCCGGATATGAAGTCTATCACCGGTCCGGATTCTGCCTTTTTAACCGGCTTGGCCTCAATCCATTTGGTGAATTTGTCCACCATGACCATAAGTATTTGTGCTTGTGGGTTCCCCCTTTAAGGGGTCCAACCATGTCAAGCCCCCAGACCGCGAACGGCCAGGTAATGAGTATAGTTTTGAGGGTGGTGGGTGGCATGTAGCTCTGATTAGCAAAGAGTTGGCAACCGACGCATCGTTGGACTAAGTCCTGAGCATCTGCCCGGGCTGTCGGCCAATAAAATCCTGTACGGAAGGCCTTGCCTACAAGGGCCCGGGCTGCAGCATGGTGCCCGCCGAGTCCAGCGTGAATTTCAGCCAGGAGATTTCGCCCTTCCTCTTCAGAGATACACCTTTGAAGGACTCTGGTTGTGCTTTTCTTATAAAGTTCTCCCTCATGGACCTTGTAGGCTTTAGATCGCCGAACTATGCAGCGGGCCTCATTTTGGTCTTCGGGAAGTTCCTGCCGCATTAAGTAGGCTAGGAATGGTTCTGTCCATGGGGCAATTACTGCCATTATTTCGTGAGCTGAAGGTGTTATTTCATTGGCTGAGCCGCCGATTGTGTCAGAATGGTCTGAGTTAGGTGATGCAGCTGGCTCCGGATTGTTATTTCCGAACTCCTCTTCCCATAATACGGATGGCTTAAAGAGTCGTTCCAGGAAGATGTTTGGAGGGACGGCGTCTCGTTTCGCGCCGATGCATGCTAACATGTCTGCTGCCTGGTTATTATCCCGGGCTACATGGTGCAATTCGAGTCCTTTGAACCGAGCTGACATTTTAAGGACGGCGTTGCGGTAAGCTGCCATTTTTGGATCTTTGGCGTCAAAGTCTCCATTTACTTGGGATATTGCGAGGTTTGACTCCCCGCGCACCTCTAGGCGTTGAATGCCCATGGAGATTGCCATCCGGAGGCCATGTAGAAGGGCCTCGTATTCGGCTGTGTTGTTGGAGTCCATGTACATTATTTGAAGTACGTATTGGATTGTGTCTCCAGTTGGGGACGTCAGGACGACGCCAGCCCCCAAGCCAGCCAACATTTTGGATCCGCCGAAATGCATGATCCAGTTGGAGTACGCGCCGTACTCTTTAGGGAGTTCGGCTTCGGTCCATTCGGCGACGAAGTCAGCCGGAACCTGCGACTTTATAGCTCGCCGTGGTTTGTAGGTTATGTCAAATGGTAAGAGCTCGATAGCCCATTTTGCAATCCTGCCCGTTGCGTCGGGATTGTTTATAATACCATTGAGAGGTACTTCGGAGGCCACCGTTATTGAACACTCTTGAAAGTAGTGCCACGGCTTCCGGGATGCCATGAACACCGCATACGCTATCTTTTGATAATGTGGGTACCGGGATTTGCATGGAGTTAGAACAGTGGATACGTACTACACTGGTTTTTGAAGAGGGAATCTGTGCCCTTCTGTTTCTCGTTCAACTATGAGTACCGCGCTGACAACTTGATGTGTTGCTGCGATATATATTAACATAGGTTCGCCCAAGTTGGGCGCGGCCAGAACCGGATTTGTTGCCAGTATGGCCTTTATTTCTTCGAGTCCGGCTGTGGCAGCATCCGTCTATTCGAAATGTTCGGTGCGCCGGAGGAGGCGGTAGAGGGGCAGAGCCTTTTCTCCCAAACGGGAGATGAAACGACTTAAGGCCGCTACGCATCCGGTTAGTTTTTGTATCTGCTTGAGGTCTTTTGGAATATCCAATTGTGTCAGAGCTCGGATTTTGGCCGGGTTTGCTTCAATTCCTCTACCGGATACGATGAAGCCCAAGAGCTTTCCGGCTGGTACGGCGAAGGCCCATTTTTCCGGATTGAGCTTAATGTCATATGCTCGAAGGTTGTCGAATGTCGCCCTCAAGTCTTCTACTAGAGTTCCGACGTGTTTGGTCTTGACAACCACATCGTCTACGTATGCCTCTACTGTTTTGCCTATCTGGGAAGCCAGACATGTTTGAATCATGCGCTGATATGTTGCGCCGGCGTTTTTGAGTCTGAAGGGGATTGTGTTGAAGCAGAATGGCCCATACGGAGTAATGAATGCCGTTGCGGCCTAATCTTTCTCCGACATCTTGATTTGATGGTATCCGGAGTATGCGTCGAGGAAGCACAATGAATCGTGCCCTGCGGTAGCATCGATGATTTGGTCGATGCGAGGGAGGGGGAAAGGATCCTTTGGACAGGCCTTATTAAGGTCTTTAAAATCGACGCAGAGGCGCCAGGATTTGTCCTTTTTTGGTACCATTACTAGATTGGCTAGCCAGTCCGGATATTTTATATCTCTGATGAATCCGGCTTCTACGAGTTTGGCTAGCTCCTCTCCCATTGCCTATCTTTTGGGTTTGGAAAATCGCTGAAGAGCTTGTTTCACTGGCTTGATTCCTTTTAGGATATTTAGGCTGTGCTCTGCCAGCCTGCGTGGGATTCCTGGCATGTCTGAAGGGTGCCAGGAAAAAATGTCCCAATTTTCCCGAAGGAATTCTCGTAGTGCGGCTTCGACATCAGGAATTAATTGTGCCCCAATGGAGGCCGTCTTTGTGGGGTCCGTTGGATGGACCTGAAATTTGACTATTTCGTCTGCTTGTTTAAAAGAGGTGGACTTGGACCTCTTATCGAGTATCACATCGTCCCTATCCACCGTGGAGCGCAGCGTAGTTAGTTCCTCTGCCGCTAGGGCTTCGGACAATGCCTCTAGGGCCAGTGCGGCTGTCTTATTTTCAGCGCGGAGTGCTGTATCTGGATCACCGGCGAGAGTAATTATCCCATTGGGTCCGGGCATTTTGAGCTTCATGTACCCATAGTGGGGTATAGCTTGGAAGACTGTGAATGCCTCTCGCCCTAACAAAGCGAGATATCCGCTGCCGAATGGGGCCACTTGGAACGTGACCTCCTCGGACCTGTAATTGTTCGGTGAGCCGAACACTACATCTAGTGCGATTTTTCCTGTGCAGCGTACTTCTTGACTAGGGATTATCCCTCTGAAGGTTGTGCTGCTTCGCTCAATGCGGCTCCAGTCAATTTCCATTTTTTGAAGGGTTTCCTCATAGATGAGGTTTAATCCGCTGCCGCCATCCATGAGTACCTTAGTAAGACGAAAACCGTCCACTATCGGACTAAGGAGCAATGCGGCTGGTGCTCTAGATGTTCGGAATTTAGGTTCGTCGCTGGCATTGAAGGTGATAGCCGTGTCGCTCCATGGATTTGTTGTTGCTACTTGGTAGACTTCGGCGAGGCTGCGGATTGTTCGTTTCCGCATGTTATTTGATGCAAAAGTCTCGAAGACTGTTAATACCGTACTGGTACTGCTGGGTTGGTTGCCCGGGGCTAAAAAGCCTACGCCACTTTTGGCCACCTGCCGTAGTATCCAAGACGCTCGAAGGCTGTGTGTTGGAGTGGTGCCCTCCGTACTGTGGATTTTGCAGGGTCCGTTGAGCCAACCCTCCAGTACGGTTCCGTACCCTTTAGGGGGTTTTGGTTTTTTGGTATTCAACCCGGGTGCTTGATAATGATGCACCCTTTTGTTTCGGACTAGGGATGTATTCGGGGCCGGATTATCCCAAAATTTACTTTCGGTTTTCCAGGCGCTCTCCATCGCACAGTACTTTTGTACTATGGTCACCAAGTCAGTAAAGCGTGTAATTTCGCGACGACTTATGGCGTTTAGGATTCCCTTGTCCGTGCAATTATTGCAGAAAATTGGGATTGCATCCTCCTCTTGGCAGTCCTTTATCCTGTTCATAACCAGGAGGAATCTGGCCCAGTAATGATGTACTGTTTCAGCGGGCTCTTGCCGAATTCGAGAGAGATCGCTAATGTTTGGGTGGGCGGGTGGAACTAGATCCGGAACCCCGTCCAATTTAGGACTCAAGGGCCGAGAAGTTTCTGAACTTGGAAGTTTGGATTTTTGAGTGTTATCCAATGAGTCCAATCCGCCGCCTGACTTTAAGTTCAGGGCTTGATCGACATCCGTCCCTCTGTGGTAATCCAGCATGGAGGGATCAGGAATCCGGACGTAACTAGTCCTTAAGATACAAAAAGAATCGCCGCATTGCTGCTCTATCACAGCAACATGATGGGTAGCCTGGGGAGAGTTGATCTCTCTCAGATCGGTTTTAGGCCCGGTCCGGTCGTAGTCTGTGGTGACTCCCAGGGCGGCGATGTGATCCAAGAGCTCGTTTATGGAGGAGAGCTCGATCGGATCTAACTGTTCGGCAAGTTCCGAACTAACCTGGAGATTGGTTTCGATGACTCGAGAGGTCATCGTCGGCGCGGTGGCCGGGCTGGCGGTCATAACAAAACCACCTAGCCGAAGAGTCTGGCCAGCGGCCAAGGCTCCTTTGGTGATAGTATCGTCTTTAAAGACGAGATGAGGCATCCTACCTGATGGCGACGACACAAAGGAACTCTCAATGAAAGCACCAATGTCGGTGTCAAAACCGGCGGATCTCGGGTAGGGGGTCCCGAACTGTGCGTCTAGGCGGTTGGTAACAGGAGACAAGGGACACGATGTTTTACCCAGGTTCGGGCCCTCTTGATGGAGGTAAAACCCTACGTCCTGCTTGATTAATATTGATGATGTGTGTTACAAGAGTGGATCTACCACGAGATCAAAGAGGCTAAAGCCTAGAAGCTAGCCTATGGGATGATTGTTGTTCGTCCTATGGACTACAGCCGTCCGGTTTATATAGGCACCGGAGAGGGCTAGGGTTACACAAAGTCGGTTACAAAGGTAGGAGATCTACATATCCGTATCGCCAAGCTTGCCTTCCACGCCAAGGAAAGTCCCATCCGGACACGGGACGAAGTCTTCAATCTTCTATCTTCATAGTCTTGGAGTCCGGCCGATGATGATAGTTCAGCTATCCGAACACCCCCTAGTCCGGAACTCCATCACCCACCATCCGGGTGCCACTTGGTACACCGTGCCACTGCACCTAGTCTGTCCCAAGCGCACCCGTAACTGGTAACACTTGGTAGAATACTAGCACTACCTATAAACACCAGAAACTAGTTGCAACTCCTGGACAAAGATTGAGGCGATTAATAAGCCGAGAGGGGTTCAGTTACCGGAACCGAATATGTGGTAGCAACTGTCTTGGATCACAGACACAGAATTAAGTTCCTGAGGACGGTTTCAATGAGACAACCCACCATGTAATCCGACATGGCCTTCACCGCTACCTTTACCAAATCGTGTTCACACACTTAGCTCTCACACGGTTGGACATGTTCACACCATTGCAATCCATCCCGGATGAATCCCACCGGACACAACTCTAAGCAGTAGCAGGCATGACAAACAAGCATGGTTGAGTGGGCACATCATGGCTCAAACAACTCCTACTCATTCTAGTGGGTTTCAACTATTTACTGTGGCAAACACAGGTCATGCAGCGGAAAAGAGGTTCAACTATCACAGCATGTAACAGTTGAATTATTCTTGTCCTAATGCAGTAATAGAGAGCAGGAGCGAGAGAGTGGGATTGTATCGGAATGAAAAAGGGGGTTTCGCTTGCCTGGCACTTCTGAAGATGATATATCTCTTCATCGGTGTCATCGAACTCATAGTCGGAACATACGTCTACTGAGGGGGAACGACCATCGGCAAACAAGAGGGAACACAATCAATGCAATACAACAATATGATGCATGATCATGACAGGGCAATATGATGTGATTTGGCCTAATGCAGCTAGCAACGATTTAAATGGAGTTGGTTTGAACACAAGATTCAAATTCAAGCTCCATGTGTGGTTATTTAAATGCCATTTATTTGGTTTGTCCAATTCAGAAGCTATAAGTTGTTCCAACATGCATGAAAATGGTACAGATGGATAGATTGAATTTTTCATATATAAATTATTTCATTTGGAGTTATAGATTATTTTCTGTGATTTTTCAAAATTTTACCTATTTTCTGAATTTTCCTGATTATTCTAATTCAAACTAATCCAGAAAATACATTATTACGTCAGCATTGCATCACTGTGACGTAAGCAGGTCAAACGGGTTGACTGGAGTCAAACCTGACGTGTGGGCTCCACACGTTAGTGGCATAGTGGTAAACAGGTTTAGTTAACACCTAACTAAAGCATTACGGCCTAGGACCCACTAGTCAGTGACTAAGGGGTGGACTAAAAGGTAATTAAACCTAAGTTAATTACTGCCACATCGGCAGTCGTCGGAATTAGGCCGGCGACGACCAAACCGATGGTGGAGCGCGTCGGAAAAACGTTATGGGGCTCCGTTTTGAGCGTGGTTCGTTGCTACGGCTTGCTGGCACTCACGCGCATCTAATGGTGGCAGCGGTTGGGCGTATGGTGGCCAGAATCAATCCCGGCGATGAGCTATGGCGATGGCCGGAGCAGTGGTGGTTGCGGCTGGGGGGGTTAGAACACTCGAGCAAGCAAGGCGAGCAGCGCGCAGCAACTAGGGTGCTCCAGAAGCACGGCTGACAGCAGCAGGACTCAAGGGGCAGGCGGCAGCAGCTTGAGCAGCAGCCATGGCGGGCGACGTCTTCGGGTGCTCGTGGGGCAGCGACTACAGGATGCACGCGAAGGAAAAGAAGGAGGGGAGAGGGTCAGTGGCTCACGGCAAGTTGGCTGGTGCAGACGGAGGGGCCGGGGAGGTGTTGGAGCAAGCGGGGCGGCGAGGCGGATCTCGGCGACCAGAGATTGAAGACGGCGACGGTGGCGGCATTCTGCTACTCCTGGCCTTGTGTGCGTCGAGGAGAGGTAGCGCAGGACGACGGAGCATCTGTACATGCTCCCTTGGAGCAGGAACGTCAGTGGGTGCGCGGGCGGCACGAGGTGGCTGGCGGCAGCGCTCGGGTGGTCGCGTGCACGAGATTTAGAAGGAGGGAGAGAGGGCAGCGAGACAGGTAGAGGAGAGAGGGTCCTCTGGGTGTCGCCGTGGCGCGAGGCAAAGGCTCGGGGAGAAGTAGGAGGTGGCTTCGCCTCCTGTGCGTGCGCCACACCTCGTGCCTACTGGCACGAGGTTGAAGGAGGTGTGGTGGCTAGATGGGCTGGACTGCTACAGTGCCAGGCCAGGTGAGGTCAGGTAGGTGGCCAAGGTGGGTTTCTTCTTTTTATTATTTTTCTGTTTGTTTTTTCTTTTCCTGCGGTTTCTTTTAATTTAGTTTTCAAACAAAAATAAAAAAATTAGCTTCTGGAAATTATTATGTGGCTAGGTACATTATATTAAGAGCCACTCACAAATTTTCAGAATTGTTGGACTTGCAATTCTTTTATATAAGAATTAAATCCAACTCAAATATTTATTTATTTAAATCCAAATGGCCGAAATAATTCCTCAAAATATTCCATATTTTTGGTTTGGACCAAAACCCTTGCCAAAAATATTAAACATCATTGAAGAGCATTTTGGAAACATTGGATGCATTTTCCACGGTTATTTGCCCTTCTTTTAATTAAAATTTTGAGGCTTTCAAATTTCCTCAATTCAAGTTTCTTGAATTTAAACATGATGCATGTATGCTCTCTGATGCAACTATTGCAAACAAATTCTAGGGTTGTGACAACTCACCCCCACTAAACAAGAATCTCGTCCCGAGATTCAAGACGTGAGGTAAGAAGACAGAGGGAACACGAAACTATCATAGTCGATCCAACTACCCTTCACGAAGATGTTGATTCATTGCTTCATATTGATTTTGATACCTTCACTTTCGAGATCTTCATCCAAGCCGATGACGACAGAAGGGGAAAGGAAACTCTACCGGGATCGGTCTTCACAAAGAAAGAGCAACTCACGACTAACTCACAGAATGAGACATTGAATCGTCTCTTAAGCTTTGTCACAAACACATATCAGGGGTGAAAGGAAATACATGGCGATGGCTCAATTTGGTAGGCAAAAGTTCCATGCTCAAGTAGATGGTGAGTGAGTGTCAAAGTCACGAGGAGATAAGTTGTCATGATTCCATAACGGTACACCTTAGAAGAGGTGACTTGTTCGATTATTTCTTTAAGTGGCAAAAAGAATTACTTTTGATATCTAGATCATTGAAACTCTCTATACCAGCCTAAGGAAAAATTCAATCGATCGTTTGAAGGAGTTCGGAAGAATGTCATACTCAGACTAAAATGGATGATGTGGACTACCTTGTTGAAGACAATGTAATGGATGATTTTTGCTTATCATCGGCAATGGATGGGACCCATGGTAGGACCACTGTTGAAGATGATCCTGAACAAGAATTACTGAGAAGGCAGCCCATGGAAAATTTGGCACATTGGCGGTGCAAGCTGGGGACAAAATGCAAATGTTGGGAATGTTTGAACCATCATATCTGCCTGAGATTCAGATCCGATTGGTGACAGGATATTCCAGACATCCGCGCGTCTGAAAAGGAAAGTTTGCAACACAAATCAACGAGATGACCTTGCGAGATTCTCGGGAGATGAAATATGATAGCAAGCTCCAAAACATGAGCTGGTTCTGCTACACACATGTGAACACGATGTCCAAGACAAGCATGACCACATAGTAGTCTTATAATAAAATAAAACACTACCGAGTTCGGATAGGGAACCATCATTGAGGATATCGAAGCCTTGTAAATTACCATGGATTAGCAGTTAACTTCTTTTCCTAGAATAATTCAAACAGTGGCTTGGTGCGCTAGGGATACATACGGAATGAAGATTATCAGTCTATCAAACCATAGAATACTTCGCACATGCATGACTGACTTGGGATGATTCCATGGAAGTAAAAGCAATCTTTCTCGAATTCATGGCGACAACTTGCATCAAATGCACATGAGTTAAAGGAAGACACTTCTTTCATTCAAGCATATGCTTCATGAACGGGACACAAAGATAATGCTTATACAAGTTTCCAACACTAGCTTATATATTCATCATGAATCATGGACAAGATGAAAATGTTGTTAATGGGCTCAAGAACAATCCATTTAGGCTTCCATATAGATGGAATTCCACAATTAAGTGAACATGGTGATAGCATTGGTCAGACCAAAAGATTTAATGGTGTATGCTCGAGGAATCAACCACGAGTAAGACAACATTATGAACATCGTTGGTTCTGATTTGATTTGACGATAGCCCATACGTAAATCAAAGATTTGGGTAAGACAATAGGTCCAACAACTGATCACGAGGACCAATCGATGAAGATATCATCTTTCTTCAACACACACACAAACGCAAAGATATCCCTTCAGAATGAACTAAGTTCTGCAAAGCTTTTATTCTTTCAACTCTCCAAGTTGTTGTTTAGCTTAACCAACTAGCTCAGGGTATCCAACATAGATTCTTGCAGAAGGGGTGGTTTACAAGAAACCAACTTGATCATGAGCTCAACATAAAAGTCAGGGGACAATCTGGTGATACTTCCATGAAGATATTCGAAAAATCACAAACTACCAATATATTATTAAGCTCGAAGACAATCTTGCTTCTGAGGCAAGATGATGTGATCAAATAAGCAAGGGGTTGACACAATCCTAACTCATTGATCGAAGTGTGCACCAGAAATATGGACTAGGTAGCACGATCAATCTTAGAATGATGGTTCCATAACCAACACTCTAAGAATGAGATTATTGTCCTTTAACTACCAGGCAACAAGGTTGCTAGGAGCATTGATTTCACACATCATAGTTCACTTGTCGGCATTCTGATTGCAACAACACGGGAACCGAGGAATGAATAATGATGGCGAGAAGTATTACTATATCAAGAGTTCATAAGAGGTGGTGCAATTCTCATGACAATCCTGACATAAATGGGGTAACACTCCAAGGTAGAACAGATCAAAAGATGGATTGGCATTTTGATCTGTGGTGTATGACTATACTTGACTCAATCCTGGATATGGATGAGGTACTGGAGTTTGTTTCTCCTAGTCATTCTGAAATAGAACGGCTTGACGGACCACAAGAATAATAGGAACCGATGAACACGAATGCACAACTATTCCTGACTATCAATTGATAGACGGGATCAAGATACAACTAAAGAGGGACAACTCAAGGAACACATAATTTTATGAGTTGTGGGTGCATGGATTAGTATGTCAAACAAATTCAACATATTTCTTCCGGATAACCCAGGCAGACAGGTAGCACTGGCAAAGGCACAATGTAGAATTGAGAACTCATCGAGAGCACTCTTGTTATGATCTCTTGGTTCGAGAGAACTTCTTCCATAAGCAGTTCATGGTATTTGGAGGAAGGATATACCACGGACCTTGAGGACTATCGCAAAGGTTACTAATATCCTAAAGGAACTAGCAAACACTATCAACATGAAGTAACTAGGGTGAATCTCAGGTTCAAAAACCCAGGAGTAGAATACCTACTACTAAGTGGCATCATGGGATGCTTTCGAGAATGATGTACAGAATCATCACACTGTGAACACAAAACATGGATGGATTACTAGGTGGTTCTCTAAGACACCTAGGGTCATAATAATAGCTCCAACACATATACTGAGGCAAGGAAGTACCTAAACACACTAGTTAGTGTGGTTAATCTGGCACAAAGGAACATCAAGAATAGAAAGAAGGGATTTGCAAATGCATCAGACTATTTAGAAACCTGGGATGACTTGGACAACATAATGGTTGTAATTGCTCAAAAAGATTTGAGACATCCTGCAACATGGTGGCATGACCACTCAACATCATAATATCAAGGTTCCGAGATCAACTGTCAACACATGGAAGTAGTAGGAACTGAACTGAGGCTTAAATCCATCAATCCTATAGGTCTGCGGATTAGTAACACGTGATCCTAATAGAACAAAGAGAAAGCCTAGTTCCTTAACCCCGTTGGAAAGATAGGATGACTCGGATCAGAAGGGCACAAGGTAAAGGAGTAAAAAGAGCCTTACATTCTCTTCCACAATCAATTCTCTTATATAACTAAAGCATTTCTAGACTCGACTTCGACTAGTTTGGCTTGGTAATCCTACAGGAAGTCAGGCTCTGATAGCAAAGTTGTCGGGACCCCGATCCTAAGTCACACCAATCTAGCATGTAACACATCATATCACTTTGCAGCCTCATGCACGATATTTCCACGGGTGCCACCTTACCTGGCCCGGGACCGTTTGCGCCTTTTGGCTCATGTATATGAAAGTGTCGCTAGCATCCATATGACAGAGAACCCGGGCCGACATGACTAGTCGTAAACCCAAGGTGGCACTAACTTACAGGGACATGCATACATGACCCAACAACGAACGTGTCAATCATCAATGTATGAACCCAAGTCGTAGCAAGCTACAAGGACTTCAAGGAAAAATGTGTGACATTTCCCTGAAGGAACAGACACGGGAACGAAGAAGGACACATGCCAATCATCCCATGTGTTCCGGAGCAATAGCAAGCTACCATGGCTCGTTGGAAGGACCAGGAGACATTTCCCCATAAGAGAGGCTACCAAGAATAAACAACTAGATTGTCGGATCCCATACATATCAAGCATTTCAATAACATACACACAATATGCTTGATATGTGCAAATACAACATGTCATCACAACAAAACTCTACGACTCAGAGTAGTTATTCAATAGAGCATACAGAGCATACAGGCAACGGAAGCATAACATGTCTTAGTACAGACAACTACAAATGAAAAAGGCTGTGAAGCCTCTCTATCTACACGACCCTCCCAAGGGTACAAGATCGTAGCTGAAGTAACAAGCTAAACATCGAAGTCCACGCGGAACTACTAGTGAGACTGAAGTCTCTCTGCAAAAACATAAATTAAGCAAACATGAGTACAAATGTACCCAGCAAGACTTACATTAGAACTAGCTACATATGCATCAGTATCAACAAAGGTGTGGTGGAGTTTAACTGCAGCAAGCCAGCTTTGACTCAGTGGCTATCATGTACTACGACTGCTGGTAACTCTGTTGAGGTGGCGCACGCGAGTCCACATATTCACCATATCAATACACCACTATGGATCCATTCCCATCTCCCTACAAGAAGGCCATCCATAGCACTCACGCTTATCTTGCACATTTTAGAGTGTCCACTTTCACTTGTCTATGAACTGCATAAGCAACCTAGTAGTCCTTTACCACGGACGCGGCTATTCCAATAGATCATGTTAACCCTACAGGGATGTGCTTCTTCACACACGCTCTCGCCACTTACCGCCATGTACATATCGTGTATCTCGGCAACCTTCAAGTGGAAGCCTGGAGAGGGTGTCGGCCACGACCTGACTAACCACACAAGACTCTAGTCCAGGTTTATCGCCTATTCAGGTTCCATCCGCAAGGAGTCCGGCCGAGGTTTCCATCACGGCCCAAACGATGTGAGCAGGGTTCCCAAGCCCACCATCCGGGTGCCACTTGGTACACCGTGCCACTGCACCTAGTCTGTCCCAAGCCCACCTGTACCGGGTTCCACTTGGTAGACTACTAGCACCAGCTACAAACACCAGAAACTAGTTGCAACTTCGGGACAAAGATCGAGGCGATTAATAAGACGAGAGGGGTCGAGTTACCAGAACCCAATGTGTGGTAGCAACTGTCTTGGATCACAGACACAGAACTCAATTCCTGAGGATGATTTCAATGAGACAACCCACCATGTACTCATGGTCTCTCACCGTTACCTTTACCAAGTCGTGTTCACACACTTAGCTCTCACACAGTAGGACATGTTCACACCATTCCAATCCGTCCTAGATGAATCATACCTGACACAACTCTAAGCAGTAGTAGGCATGACAAACAAGCATGGTTGAGTAGGCACATCATGGCTCAAACAACTCCTACTCATGCTAGCGGGTTTCAATTATTTATTGTGGTAAAGACAGGTCATGCAGAGGAAAAGGGGTTCAACTACTGCAGCATGTAACAGTTGAATCGTTGTTGTCCTAATGCGGTAAAAGAGAGCAAGAGTGAGAGAGTTGGATTGTATCGGAATGAACAAGGGGTTTTTGCTTGCCTGGCACTTCTGAAGATGATATAGCTCTTCATCATTGTCATCGAACTCATCGTCAAAACATACGTCTACCGAGGGGGAACAACCACCGGCAAACAAGAGGGAACACAATCAATGCAATGCAACAATGTGATGCATGATCATGACATGGCAATATGATGTGATTTGGCCTAATGCAGCTAGCAACGATTTAAATGGAGTTGGTTTGAACACAAGATTCAAATTCAAACTCCATGTGTGGTTATTTAAATGTCATTTATTTAGTTTGTCCAATTCAGAAGCTATAAGTTGTTCCAACATGCATGAAAATGGTACACATGGATAGATTGAATTGTTCTGATCATTTATCATATATAATTTATTTCATTCGGAGTTATAGATTATTTTTTGTGATTTTTCAAAGTTTTAACTATTTTCTGGATTTTCCTAGTTATTCTAATTCAAACTAATCCAGAAAATACATTCTTTGCATCAGCATTGCATCACTGTGATGCAGCAGGTCAAACAGGTTGATTGGAGTCAAACCTGGCATGTGGGGTCCACACGTTAGTGGCATAGTGGTAAACAAGTTTAGTTAAAACCTAAGTAAAGAGATGCGGGACGTGGCTGTCCTATCATCCATGCATGGCGATGGTTCCCACCATGCATACGCACAAGGAGTGCAAGTTGAAGCTCAGGGCACTACGGATGTGGCTCTGCAGTCCGCGGTGCATATGGAGCAGGACTCCTCGGGCGCCAAGGGAGTTTTGCGGCAGGAGGAGGTTGCGTATGGACGGATGAAGACATTCTGCCCTAACATAATCAAGAGGCTAGCACCACCCATCCTAAAGGAAGTTCATGCTTTGTCCCTTCGATCGGAGGCGGAGCCTTTCACCCCCCGTCCCACGACCAGACCTGCCAAGAGGGCAGGGATGCATGCTACATCAAAGGCGACGCCGGCAGAGAATGTACTGTTGAGGGCACTTGGCTTGGTTCCGGAGGACCTGGAGCCAGATGAGGCGACTGTGGAAGAGCTCAAGGAGTTGTTTTACTCACCACTCCGTGAGCAACATGTGCGCATGATTGCTGCAATCTTCGGCAAGATGTTACCACCACGGCCCGAGCTTGAGAGAGGCAACACGTTGGCATTGGTTGCGTAGTCTTGTCCAGTGGGGCAGCTGGAGTTTCCACATGTTTTTGAATGGATCCAAGCCCTTCGATTACATGTTGGAACGTGTGAGGCCTGAATAACCCGGCGAAGAAGAAGGCGGTGAGGGAGTTCATCTCATCGGTCAAGTGTAATATGGTGTGTCTCCAGGAGACGAAACTGGATGTTGTAGACCAATTTACTATCATGCAATGTATCGGACCATCGTATGATGGCTTTGCTTACCTTCCAGCGACTGACACCCGTGGGGGTGTGGTCTTGGTGTGGGACTCGACCGTGGTGCAGGTTGATCATGTTGTGCTGGATACACACGCTCTCACCGGTCAGGTGCATAACCTTGACGGGAGCTCATGGTGGATCACTCTAGTGTATGCTCCGCAAGGAGACGAGCAGAAGCTAGAGTTTTTGCAGGAGCTGCGGCATCGAAGGACGACTTGCCCCGGTCCTTGGATGCTTCTGAGAGACTTTAACATGATTCTCAGGGCCTCGGAGAAGAATAATTCTAACATTAACCGGCGCACCATGAACTACTTCAGAGCTTTCGTGGATGATCTAGAACTGAAAGAGCTGTACATGCATGGTAGGCGCTTCACGTGGTCCAATGAGAGGGACAACCCTACTCTTACAAAAATCGACCGTGTCCTAGTCTCTGTGGATTGGGATCTTGCGAACCCGGATTGTTTTCTCCAGGCGCTGGGAACAAACGTCTCGGACCACGCCCCACTTCACTTATGTTTGCAGGCCATGTGCACCCCCAAGCAGAGATTTAGATTCGAGATCTATTGGACTAAGCTGGACGGGTTTGAGGAGGCTATCCGAGAGGCCTGGGTGTGTGATGAGGCCATCGTGGATCCCTTCAAAAGACTTGATGCCCTATTTCGGAACGCGGCCATGTCTCTGCACTCGTGGGGGCAGAGGAAAATGGGTAACATCAAAGTCAGGTTGGCAGTAGCAAATTGGGTGATCCTAAGGCTAGAGCAAGCGCAGGAGTCTCGCACCCTCACCGCGGAAGAGCTATGGTTGCGGAGAACCTTGAAGACGACCGTGCTTGGGCTAGCATCGCTTGAAAGGACAATTGCCAGGCA
This sequence comes from Triticum aestivum, assembly GCF_018294505.1. Taxonomy (NCBI): domain Eukaryota; kingdom Viridiplantae; phylum Streptophyta; class Magnoliopsida; order Poales; family Poaceae; genus Triticum; species Triticum aestivum. The sequence goes on along the minus strand of NC_057801.1, from coordinate 827,778,787 downwards.
ACGCTCGAGGATTAGATGGCTGGGTGCTGGCGATGCCAACACCAGACTTTTCCAGGCGGTGGCTAACGGTAGGCGCACCAAGAACTATATTGCACATGTCAAGGAGGGAGAAAATATTATCACTGAGCAGCACCAAAAGGAAGAGGTGTTCACCACTGAATTCAGGAATAGAATGGTAAAGTACCAAGCCAGGGACTTCACCCTTGATCTTGATTACCTTGAGATGGAAGCTATGGATCTCCATGAACTAGACGCCATATTTACAGAGGAGGAGATTTGGAATGTAATTAAAGACCTTCCGGCTGATCGAGCACCGGGGCCGGACGGATTTATTGGCATGTTCTACCAGAAGGCATGGCCTATTATCAAGCAGGATATTATGGCTGCCATTATGAAGCTCTATGTCGGAGACAGCCGCGGGTTTGGCAAGTTAAACAAGGTGCTGATCACTCTCATTCCTAAGAGCGCGGATGCTGATTCGGTGGGAGATTTTCGCCCAATTAGCCTGACGCACAGCTTTGCGAAACTCTTCGCCAAGGCGCTGGCTCTCAGGGCGAGGAGGCGAATGAAGGAAATTGTCCAGGCCAATCAGTCAGCTTTCATCGCTGGAAGATGCTTACACGACAACTATCTCCTGGTCAGACAGATCGCCAGGAAACTTCACGCACGAAAAACACCCGGAGTGTTCCTAAAGCTCGACATTACGCGGGTGTTTGATTCCTTATCCTAGCCGTTTTTGTTCCAAGTGTTGAGAAAGAAAGGCTTTGGGGAGGCGTGGATCAGGTGGGTGGCCATTCTGCTTCAGACAGCTAGCACTAAGGTGGTGGTGAACGGATGTCCGGGACAGAGCTTTATTCACGCTTGCGGCCTTCGCCAAGGGGACCCTGTTTCACCACTACTTTTTATCATCGCGATGGAAGCCCTAACGGTGATGTTCAGGAAAGGCGCTGAGGAAGGTGTGATCAGCAACCTCACTGGGATCTCCCCGACTCAAAGGCTATCAATCTATGCGGATGACGTTGCGTTGTTCATCAAGCCAACGGAGATGGACTTGATTTTTGTCAAGCAAGCGCTAGCAAGCTTTGGACATGCATCAGGCTTGGAGGTGAACTATAGGAAATCTAAGGAGATCTTGATTTGGGGCACGGAGGACGACCAGCGCAGAGTTGCCGCGCATCTGCAATGTGACTTTGGGCAGTTCCCTTACAAGCATTTGGGCATTCCCCTGGCGATCCATCAACTGTCCAGAGCGGATTGGCAGCCTCTCGTCGATCAAGTGAGGAGTTTCCTCCTGGCAACAAGGTCTTATTCAACGGCCAGGGCGTCTTGTTCTCATCAAATCAGTGGTGGCGGCGAGGCCCATTCATCAACTTATGGTGCTTAACGCTCTGATTGGGTGTTTGATGAGATTAACGCCTGGATGAGGTCGTTCTTTTGGGCTGGGAAGGACAAGGTGAACGGCGGGCAATGCCTTGTGGCGTGGAACACCATATGTCGCCCAACAAGGTTTGGAGGCCTCGGAGTTAAGAATCTGAAGCTGCAAGCTTTGGCACTCCGGGTGAGATGGGAATGGTTGAGGCAAACGGACTTGGATAGACCCTGGCAAGGCATACCGTTCTTGGTCGATGAAGAAGCGAGGCAGCTCTACAACCAACTAGTGCAAATCACGGTGGGTTCCGGCAACAGAGTGCTCTTTTGGAAGGATCGATGGATGAACGGCTTGGCGGTTGAAGACATTGCACCGGCCATCTTGCCTTTGGTTCCCAACAGAGTGCAAAACAAGCGGACTGTCGGTCAGGCCATGGTGGATAGCACGTGGGAGATGGATATCAATGCTGAGCCACCTTTCGTGGCCCTTATACAGCTCATGCACCTCAGAGTGACTACTATGGATGCTTATCATGACCCACAAGCGCCGGACACGTTTACATGGCCTTGGGATGCTTCGGGGCAGTACATAGCTCGGTCCGTATATCGGGCAATGCATCTTGGGCTTGCGACCTCTCCAACATATGAGTGCATTTGGAGGAGTGGGGCGATCCTCAAATGCAAAATCTTTGCATGGCTAGCGGTGCAATATAGAGTTTGGACCTCGGACCGGTGAGCTAGGCACGGCGTGCAGGATAGTACAGCTGCTTGCTACACATGCTTACAAGAAGAAGACACGGTCGATCACATACTTCTTCATTGCCCCTACGCTCGGGAGGTGTGGCATCTATGCTTCACACAAATCAGAGCCACCGTGAGGCAACCGCAACCTGGTGATTCACTTGAGACATGGTGGCTTCAAGTGAGGAGTGAAATTGTGACAAGGGATAGAAGAGGTTTTGACACTATTGTCATATTCGTCGCCTGGTCACTATGGAAACAAAGAAATGCCAGAGTCTTTGGGCGACTGGAGCAACAGAGGAGGCCGGGACAATTGGTGCATCAAATCTTCGACGAGCTTAGAGAATGGGACGAGGCCGGAGTCGGAAGAATACACTGTTTTGTGAGAAGTTAGATCTTTTTTCCTGTAGGTGTTGAGTGGGTTATGCTAGCATGATGTTCGCATCTATGCCTAGCCTCTTGTAATTATGTTTGCTCTCTTCTATAAAAATATGATACGCCATTAGCGTACTCTCGAAAAAAAAAAACCTAACTAAAGCATTACGGCCTAGGGCCCACTAGTCAGTGACTAAGGGGTGGACTAAAAGGTAATTAAACCTAAGTTAATTACTGTCACGTCCGCAGTCGCCGGAGTTAGGCCGGCGATGACCAAACCGGCGGCGGAGCGCGTCGGAAAAACGCTATGGGGCTCCGTTTTGAGCGCGGTTCGTAGCTACGGCTTGCTGGCACTCGCGCGCATCTAGTGGTGGCAGCGGTTGGGCGTATGGTGACCGGAATCAATCCCGGCGATGAGCTATGGCGGCGGCCGGAGCGGTGGTGGTTGTGGCTGCGAGGGCTAGAGCACTCGGGCGAGCAAGGCGAGCAGCGGCGCAGCAACTAGAGTGCTCCAGAAGCACGGCAGACAGCAGCAGGGCTCAAGGAGGACGCGGAGGCGGAGCAGCTTGAGCAGCGGCCATGGTGGACGACGGCTTCGGGTGCTCACGGGGCAGCGGCTACGGGACGCACGCGAAGGAAAAGAAGGAGGGGAGAGGGTCATTGGCTCACGGCAAATTGGACGGTGCAGACGGAGGGGCCGGGGAGGCGTCGGAGCGAGCGGGGGACGAGGCGGATCTCGGTGACCCGAGGTTGAAGACGGCGACGGTGGCGGCGTTCCGCTGCTCCAGGCCTTGCGTGCATCGAGGAGGAGAGGTAGCGCAGGAAGACGGAGCATCTGGGCATACTCCCTTGGAGCAGGAACGTCAGTGGGTGCGCGGGCAGCACGAGGTGGCCGGCGGGAGCGCTCGGGTGGTCGCGTGCACTAGCTCTAGAGGGAGGAAGAGAGGGCAACGAGAGAGGGAGAGGAGAGAGGGTCCTCTTGGCGTCCCCATGGCGCGAGGCAGAGGCTCGGGGAGAAGCAGGAGGTGGAAGCAGGGGGTGGCTTCGCCTCCTGTGCGTGCGCCACGCCCTCATGCCTACTGACACGAGGTTGAAGGAGGTGTGGTGGCCAGATGGGCCAAGCCAGGTGAGGTCAGGTAGGTGGCCCAGGTGGGTTTCTGCTTTTTATTATTTTTCTGTCTGTTTTCCTTTTCATGCAGTTTATTTTAATTTGGTTTTCAAACCAAACTAATTTTTTTAGCTTCTGGAAATAATTATGTGGCTAGATACAATATATTAAGAGCCACTCACAAATTTTCAGAATTTTTGGACTTGCAATTCTTTTATATAAGAATTAAATCCAACTGAAATATTTATTTATTTACTTAAATCCAAATGGCCAAAATACTTCCTAAAAAAGTTCCATATTTTTGGTTTGGACCAAAACTCTTGCCAAAAATATTAAACATCATTGAAGACTATTCTGGAAAAATTGGATGCATTTTCCAGGGTTATTTGCCCTTCTTTTAATTAAAATTTTGAGGCTTTCGAATTTCCTCAATTCAAGTTTCTTGAATTTAAACATGATGCATGGATGCTCCCTGATGCAACCGTTGCAAAAAAATTCTAGGGCTGTGACATGGGGGTGGTGAGGAAGGTCAACTTTTCCTTGAGCATGCTACACTTTTTTATCCACTTCCATTTTCGAACTGGCCCAGGCACTCATTTCTGAACGGGTTGGAAAACTGGCCCGTCAGGATATGGCAGGAGTAGAAAAAGGCAGCAGGCGCGAATGGGTAGTACTGATCCCATGAAGCAAAAGCGACTGATCGCACAAACGAAATAAAAATGCAAGACACGTGTAAACAAGGTATAGGACAAAAAATTCGACCTGAACTGAAATAAAAATCAGACGGGCGATGAATAGACAGAAGCCTCAACTTATTCAAAACAGTTTCCCTGTAGCATTTGTATATGTACAAATAATTTGATCTGTCACCTAACCTATTCAACTCAAGTCCACGCCACAAACAACAATTTTTCCTTTTCTCCCTCGATATTTCAGGACACAGCACTCATTACTGCGAAAAACCCACAGTTGTATACAAAAAGAAACCAACAGCAAGAGCATGGATGCTACCAAAACTCTAAATCTTTCGCCCGTCCGCCACCTCACGGTCAGCTGCATATAACAAATGAAGGGATGGCAACTGAGGTTGTTTCACTCTGCTCGTTTTCCCGGGGATCCTAGAACTCCTAGTTAAGCGCGTACTCCTCATCGTCGGGCGGCAAGGACTTCAGGAGCGAGTAGCGCACCCGCAGGGATATCTTGCCCCTCTCAAGGTGCAGTTTGGCGGCCGACACCACCCAGTACCCCGGCAGGTCCTGTGGCACTCGGGCCATCTCCGTCCTGTCCACAAACTTGAGCAACTTCGGTGGCTGCACGGGCGCTTGCGGGGAACTGGGGTACACCGCCGAGTTGATGTTCGCGTCGGAGTTGATGTTCACGTCGGAGGGCCGGGGCATAGGCTTCTGCACCGCAGTGGAGAAGTGTGTGCTGATGAGCGTCGAGATGAGACCCGACTTCTGGATCAGGTTAGGGGACCCCTCCCACTCGGGCTGCCTGACAGGGTAGGCGTTCACGACTTTGGAGAAGTGCAGCCGGAGGAACAGTATCTTCTTGAAGCCCTGGTTGATCACTTCTAGCTGTGCTCCGGTGACGATGGAGGCATCCTCTGACTCCACTGGCATTGTGCAGACGTGGGAGAAGTGCTTCCATGATCCTATTGGTTCAAAGTATCTATGGTCAAATGGTTCTGGAGTTCGGCTGTTGTTTGGGTCATCTTCAAGCTGGATAACCCGAGGAAGGGAACAGAGGTGCTGAAGATGGATAGCTAATTTGTTACTGTTCTTTCCTTCAAGAAACAACCGGAGTCCTGTGATCGGTCTTTTTCCCACGTCAACTTGCACCAAAGTTAAAAAGCTGCTCAAACGATGGAAAAAAAATCCACAAATATATCACCAAACCCCCCAAGTGAATGGAAATTGTCAGTATAATAATCTTGTATATTCTGTATGCAGTGTGATCTCTTGATCGACAACTCGTAATAATACTTAGTTCATGAAGGAATTTAAAAATATCTAAATTATCAATTTGACAGAATCTAAATATGCCCTGCTACTGCGGTTTGCATCATTCCCAAATGTAACTAGCAATAGTCGATCCTGCCATCCATAGGTACAGATAAATGTGATTGATGTAATGCCGAATAGAATACCGGCACTTCCAGTTTGATAGCCACGAAGGTTGGATTAAAAGAGTACTGGGCTAAAATATCTTTCCAGTTTCAGGTTTTTGCGCTTCACAATTGCACACTAGAGTTTTCCCAATTAACTTTTCATCCAGTTATTTTTATAAGTATTTACCACATCTTATACCCTTTGTGCCGTTGTTTTCACTCGGGAAATGCATTATCTTATCCCTCTACTCTTGAGTAATAATTGGTTCATAGTTATCTAGCCATGTGATCTGACTTCAGTTCTGAGTTGCAACATATAAGAGAATTAGCTGGTCGTCAAATAGATCAACTGTCTACTCTAGCGATCAGGTTGTTTATGGAAAGATAAGCACTATAAATTCTCTGCACAGAAGAATGAGAATTTGAATGGCCGCATAAATAAGGAAAATTTTATCTTCAAAACTTATCCTAACCTATGTCTACTTTCCATGGTGATGCTTAAGTTTACAAGATCATGAAACCACATAAAAAGGATAAAAACAAGGAAATATAAAGATGAACAATGTTTCAGTTATGACAATAGAAAAAGTGTGCATACCATGTTGGTACAAACATAAAGTGTTGGACCAATAAAATTTACTGGCAAAGATGCACTGATTTGCGTTTTCCTCCGGGGACCAAGAGGGAAGTCACTATAAACTGGCGCCCACTGCCTTGTAAGCTGGAACGCCAAAAACTGGTGCAATTCCTCAATTAGGGGCTTATCTGTAAGAAATTCAAATATATCACCTTGTTATGAATACATCAACTATCACATTGTTTGCTGTGCAAAACCATGTTCGCTAGCTTGATTTTTTGTTTATGACTTAATGATAGGATGGCAACAAACATGTAGCGTCAAAAGGTTGCAATTCAAACATTACTTTAAATAGAGATTTCCCTTGAAATTTACGACTGAAAACACCAAGAGTAGTATTTTTGCCCAACAGATAATATACAGGGACAATTCAAACATTACTTTAAATAGAGATTTCCCTTGAAATTTATGACTGAAAACACCCAGAGTAGTATTTTTGCCCAACAGATAATATACAGGGAGTAAAGTCGGTGAACGGAGCTATAAAGGACAACTATTTTCTAATAAATATTGCCCAAGAAGACCATGTCCTTAGAATCTAAACAATAGGGACTTTGTTTGTGAAAGAAAGAAGCCAGCTCCCTTTCCTGTTTGACCAAGAATCTAAACAATAAGGTGGCCAAGGGTGCAGGTTCTAAAGTCCTGAATAGACTTCAGAAAACTTACACCCAAATACATCGAGAAAAACACAAGTTCTTGTCCTATAACCCTAACTCCAGTCACTATCATGAACTACTCCCTTCGTTCTTAAATATTTATCTTTCTAGACATTCCAATATGGACTACATAAGGAGCAAAATGAATGAATCTATACTCTAAACTACGTCTATATACATCCGTATGTAGTCCGTATCAAAATCTCTAAAAAGATTTATATTTAGGAACTGAGGGATTATAAATCAATGACAAGGAACATGTAGGGAAAAACAGTGAGAAAGACAAAGAGTAACTTTATTCTAAAATAATCAAAACTAACATGCAACTAAAGTACTAGGGCGGAAGGTCAAGACTTCTCTTGATATTATTACAAATTATGCAGTTTCAACTTTCAACATTTCATGTTTAGAGGTTAAGAGCTGAGAGATGAATAAATTATCCAGCAAGCTGGAAAGGGTGGAATTTATACTTACAACCAAGATACTAATTAATTGCATGATTCAGAAATCCACTACCAGGAACTCCATTTAACAATGAAGCAATAGGTACAAAAGACATTGAGATAACATCAGGTTCTGCTTGAATACTATTCAGCCATTCACTATGAGAGATCATATCTTTATCCCTTCCACCTCTTCGCTTAGGCATCATTACGAAAACCTGAGATTAACACACAGAATAAACATACACTAGTCATTTTGGATTGTTGGTCGTAGTGACATTGACCCAGATTACTACTGCAAGCCAGGTTTGTTGACAATTTTACTTGTCTTTCTTACTCATTCGATATAATATCCAATTATTCACGTCGATTAGTTGCAAACAATAAGTGCTAAACAAACTTCTTCATTCAGATTTTGGACGGCCTCTTACTGCAGTTACAATTCTGCATACTTGTCCTAGTAAGCTCACAAGTAAATGATTGATTCACTACATCTATGCTTGACTTGTCATATTTGTTGTCAATATTCTTTTAGGGTGGTCTCTTACTGCAGTTACAATTCTGACTACTTCTTATGTTTTCATGAATCTCATATTCTGAACAACATCATAATGATTATGAGCTTGCGCGCATGAAAAGAATAAAGCAGAACAATGCCATGGCTGTCAAACTTGGCATTAAGGGACTGAAATCAAGTCTGGATGAAATGCAATGCAAACGCTCTCCACCTACAGATTCATGCTCAGAATATGATCCTAATAGTGATTCTGAGCTAGAGGGAGACCTAAGTCAATATAGCTCCCTAGTGGAGGTGTCAGAGGAAGATGCCCTATCTTATTCACCCATCAAGGTACTTGCTCTAACTTTCCAAGGTTACATTGCTCGCACATATCTCGCAACTGATGCTTGGCATTGCTTCTACTTTGTTGAACTGCCATTAGCTTAGTTTACACATCGTGTATGTGAATACGCCCTACCTATCCATTTTCAGTACATATTCCATCTGTTATCATACCATATTTATCCATTCAAATGTTGTTCTTGTGTATCAGACGTTCAAAAGGAAGAGGGTGATTGCTGATCGTGGAGGAGCACAAGCAAAATATTTGGGAAAGGTAGTGGCACCTGATAAATCAAATAGCACATTAGGTGTAGTTGCAATATCAACTGACGCACAAAACACCCAAACTCTAGCAAACTCTAGCCCTACTACACTGGTCATTTCTGATGCCCCAACTCAGCAGACCCCAACTACAGCAAACAGTATGATTATGCTAGTTGACATAGCACCAGCTGTACGACGCAAAACCCCCATTCCAGCAAAGAGTACACCAAATCCAGTTGCCAAATCCCTTTTCTAACCAGAGAGAGCCCCAATTGCAGCAAATAGGACCCCTGTTCCATTTCTTCCCAGTTTAGAAGACGAAGCTTATGTTGTTGTCAGGAACTTTGTGCGCATATTTCCTTCATGGAAAGATTATACCGCAGACACAGAACAATTTTCAGTCTTCCTCCGCAACTTACGCGTAAGTAATGTACTAATGTTATTCATGGTCATTACTGCATATGTTTCTGCTAACAGAAGACACAAGATTTCATTCTTTTAAATAGGCGAGGAGAAAACTGGATTGTGATGACGAGAAAGGGTTGGTTGCGCTTTTCAAGCACTCGTTGACGAAGTATCGTTCCTACCTAAGGCAAGCGCACTTCAATGGCAAGCCTCTGAACGAAATTTCTGTAAAGTCTCCGGAGCTACATTTATCCGACGGTGACTGGAATAATCTTGGTACATATTGGTCTCGGTTGCAGCATAAGGTACTGTCTATGATATCACATCACAATTTGAACTACATTTCTGCATTTGCCTTAATGTCTCACTTGTACGAAAACTGTTAGCAGAAGAAAATTCGTTCTCAAGGGACCAAAGAATCTCGCAACTATACTGCACATTGCATTGCTATTGTGAGTACCTCTTGCCCTGTATGACCATACTTACTTTCAAAGCTGTTTGATTATGTAGCATCACTGCACATGTTAGCCTCGTAATCGTCCATTTGGTGGACATTATAAGATCCGTATGGACTCTTACATAAATTTAGAATCAACCCAATGCTTTTGAAGAGGTTTAGCTCTGCACTCCTCTTGTAAGGACTGAACGTGGTCTATCACTGTACTTACATTAACAGCTACTCCCTCTGTCCCATAATATAAGAACATTTTGTAAAGTACACGAGTGTTCAAAACACTCTTGTATTATGGGAAGAGGGATTGGTTCATTTTGTAGAATTTTGCATCTTATCTCCTTCGCCCACCATTTACTAAAAAAGATCAGATCTATATTTAATCTTACCAACAAGTAGAATACACAGACAATGCCAGTGCAGAAGTGTAGCCCATTGCTCTTGTCAGTACATTTTGTCCTGTAACGCTTGTACTTCTAGGGATTGGTAGTTGATTATGTAGCATCAATCTACATCTTATCTTCATTATCCTCTACCCCTTCCAGTATTATCATATCTATAATTACTCTCTACAAAATGTAGAGTACAGGCAATGCTTATGAAGAAGATTCTGTGCTGAAATTCTTGAGTTATCCTTCCCTTGACATGGAGAAGAGCATTATAAAGCCGGTGTTAACTGTTAATGTAAGTCAGTCCTTCTAAAGCCTTTATCCTCAACTGTTGTTTAATTTGCTCATACTCCCTATCGCTTACTGTTGTTTCTACCAAAATGCATGTTTGCAAGAACCGTAAGTTCTAACTTTTACTTGTAAAACCAAATTCCTTATTCATACCATGCACATTACTTAATACTCCCTATATGTATGCTTGTTTTGTGGATCTATAATCCAGTGTGTGGTGAAGCAGCCCACGTTTGCACCTTGTCATCTCATGTTTTATCTTACTGATGTGGCTGATGATATGAACAACATGCCATGCACATTATCCAAAATAGATACAATGATTTTCTTTGTCCTTCATCTATGCTTGTTATGTTGACATGGTAATCCAGTAGTGTGGTGAAGCTCCCCGCATTATGAACAATGCCAAATTATCACTAGCAGAAAAAGGGTCAAATCTGAGACACATTAGTACCGGTGTCCATTAGTGCCGGTTCAAATGACTAGGCGGGAGGAGATCTTTAGTACCGATTCAATGCGAATCTTTAGTACCGGTTCGTGCCACGAACTGGGACTAAATGTGTTGGCCGGGCACCACCATCTTTAGTACCGTTTCGTGGCACGAACCGGTAGTAAAGAGATTGTGGCAGGGCTATTTTTAGTCCCACCTCGCTCCCATAGCAAGATTTTGACCACCTTAAATATGTTACTTGTCAAACTATCACAAGCATTTGGTCTTCATTGAACTCTATGTGTAGGATCTGTGGCTGCAATAGGAGTCTTCATCGGTTCTTAAATCGGTGGTAGATTCCTATTGACAAATTAGATTCTATACAAAAAGATCATTGATGATCAATGAATTTTTTATGTACTTCTCTGTAGCAGTAGCGCGTTTTGGCTGAAAGGCGGTACTGATCAATGTATTTTTTCTGTGTTCAGATGCACAATTTAAATATGTTATTTCTCAAACTATCACAAGCATTTGGTCTTTGTTGAACTCTATGTGTATAATTTGTGGACTCAATATGAGTCTTCACCGGTTTCTAAACCATTGAGGACTCATATTGACAATTCAGATTGTACACAAAAAGATCATTGATAATCAATGTATTTTTGATGTATATTTCTACATGTTAAAGCCCTCACTCTCTACACTCAATCGGTCTCCCCCTCAATCCCCGTAACGTCATCAATTTCCAACACGTTCTAACATCATTTGCCATTTTTGAGTAACCGATTTGTTTAGATCAGAGCTAAATGACCGTGAAATTGAAAATCACAGCAAAAAAACTACTCAGAAATAAAGCAGAAAAGAAAAAACTATATAAAAAATTACTCCAAAATAAATAGAAGAAAATAAATAATGCAGAAAAGAGAAAACTATATAAAGCAAAAATATTCACAAAGAAACTAAATACAACAAAAATATTCACAAAGAAACTAAATACAACCCCACCGGCGGCTTGACACCGGCGAGGCCAGCCGCGGTGGCGAGCCTCGGGTTTTGCCCACAGGGCTCGGTTTGGCGCGCGGAGCACAACTTCGGGATGCGGACGCTCGTCCGCATCCAACTGTGGTGGTGGCGCGGCCGGGAAGTGGCCGGAGTGGTGCCGACGACGAGCTCGGCGGCGGCCGAAGCTCGGGTGCAAGTGGGGATGGGGCTGCGGTGCGCAAACAAGCGCGGCAAAGTGCTACGGAGGCTCTGCGCGATGCGGGGAGCGCGTTGGGCGCATGCCCGGGACCAAATGGTCACCGGAGCATCACCGGCGACGGGTGCGGCGGCGGCGAAGGTTCGGCCATGGCGGGGCTACAGCGTAGAGAGCGGGCGCGACCAGGGGAGAAGGGGGAGACGATGCGGGTGCTCACAGCGCGTCCGATGGCGTCGTCGGCGAGGTCGGGGGCGGTCGGGTTGCTGCGAATCGACGACGACGGCTGTCGGTGCAGAGGACGAAGTCAACAACGATGACGGCGCTGCGGGGCGCTCCGGCGTCGTTTGTCTCAGCAAAGATGAAGGGCAGGTCATGGCGGAGCTCCTGGACCGCTCGAGAGGACGAGGGGGAGGCGATAGCCGCGGTGGTGCTCGTCGGTAGCGTCGGCGCGGTCCGGTGAGGTGGGGAACAGCGAGGGAGAGAGAGCCAGGGAAGGGGAAAGAGCTCCAGGGAAGAGAGGAAGGGCTGGACGGCTCCGGGCGGCTGCGTGGCGTCTTCAGAGGAGTCGGGGCAGCTGCCACGGCGAAGCAGGAGGTGGCCGGAGCTCTTCGGCGCGCGCCACGCCTCGCCTCTGCCTACTGGCAGAGGAAGAAGAGGACAAGGGGGGGAGGAGGTGGGCTGGGCCAGCGGGAGGAGCTGGGCCGGCTACAGGTAAGTGGCCCAGGTGGGCTGCAGGTAAAGTTTCCCTCCCTCTCTCTGTTTTTCCTATTTTACTTATGTTTTCTATTTTCTGTAGTTTGTTTTGATTTAGTTTAGCAACTAAATCATTTAAATAAATTCTGTAGATTTTTATGTGGCTTGCTAAAATATATACAAAGCCACTCACAAACTTCCAGAATTATTGGAGTCATATTTAATATATATTAAATATAAATCCAAAGCAAATAGTTATTGGATTAAATCAAATGACCAAAATAATTATCTCTGTGACTCCAAAAATATTGGTTTAAATTTTACCTCTCACCAATATTTCCATGGAATAACAGGAACATTTTTTTGGACACATTTGAGAAGATTTAATTGTTGGTTATTTTTAGAGGTTTCTGAGGCTTTGAAAAATCCTCAATTCAAATTTCATTTCAAATAAAACATGATGCTCACAAGAGGTCTAGCCTAGTGCATTACCAGAAGCTAGGGATGTGACAACTCACCCCCACTAAACAAGAATCTCGTCTCGAGATTCAAGCGTAGGGTAGGATGAAAGGGAAGCGCGAACTAGTACAATCTTCATGATCCAGGTTGCACTTCAAATGAACATTGATTTGAACACCATCTTTGTCTTGTCATCTTGCTCTGAGAAATCCTGTCAACATGACATGGAGGGAAGAAGGAGACTCTAGAAGGGTCGATCTCCTCGAAGATCGAACAACTCAGGATTAACTCACGGAATGAGACATAGAACCCTCTCTCGGGTTGAGACACGAGATACACATCAAGAGGGGTGGAAAGAAGCGGATGACGAAGGTTCACTAGGTAGACAACGATTCCACACCTAAGAAGGCGGCGATCGGTTTTCAACGTAGCGAGGAGTTGAATTGCCATGATACCACGACGAAACATCCTGGAGAAGGGTGATTCGTAGATTATTATCTTAAGTGCCAAAAAGAATTACCTTTGATATAGAGATCATTGAGACTCTCTCTATCAGCCTAAGGCAATTCTCGAGCGATCATTTGGAGGGGGTCGGTAGAATGGCATACTCGGACTTGGATGATGTGGATTACCTTGTTGAAGACAACGTAATGGATGAATTTGCTTATCACCGGAGATGGAAGAGACCCGTGGTAGAATGGCACATTGGCGGTTCAAGCTGGGAACAAAATGCAAATGCTGGGAATGATTCTGGTAACTGGGGAAGAACCCAACAATAAAGAGTGAATTCACTGTTGGAGTGGTTATAGCATAACCGAAGAATCTGGGGCAATCCCAGCTAGTGCCGATGATAAGACGTAGCGCTTGTGCGTGCTCTCAAGAACTTAAGCATTTCCACATTCATCAAGGTTTTACCAACATCCGTGTCAAGGGTCCGGTAGCACAACTTACTACCATGATGAATGGTGATGGAGGATGCAGATGCAAAGGAAGATAACACTTTCTCAGTTTTCACCTTAGCGAGGCCAAGGAAACAAAATCTGGATGATCGACCGAGAGACATTTAGCACTCCGCTTCTAATGTTCTCCTTGACGTGCTAGTGTATCCCATTCATAGATATGGTTTGATAACTAGAACATCAAGTAAAAGGTCGGACTTCGGGATCTCAAAATCCATAGGGGCAACTAGGGAGTAAATCCTACGAAATCCCTATGGGGAGGTGGCCAACTTCTTCAATCAAGATACTACAATAATAGGTCTTTCGGCTGGGTGGGGCTGGCCACGACATTCACTTTACCGGTTTTCGAGGGACCAATATTATAGTTCTTGGGAAATGTTCCAAACCATCATATCTGCCTGAGATTCAGATCTGGTTGGTGTCAGGATATTCCAGACTCATCGAGTCTAGGAAGAAAATGAAAGTTTGCAACACAAATCGACGAGATGACGTTGCGGGATTCTCGGGAGATGAACTACGATAGCAAGCTCCAAAACATGAGCTGGTTCTGCTACAAACATGTGAACATGTTGTCCAAGACAAGCATGACCACGTGGTAGTCTTATAATAAAACACTACCGAGTTCAGGTGGGGGAACCATCATTAATGACATCGAAGTCTCCACGCGTGGAAGTCCAAAGAGTTCACCTTGGACAGACTCCTTTATCTTTGAACAACTCAATCAGTGGCTTGGTGTGCTAGGATATACATATAGAATGGAGGTTGCAAATCTCCAGACCACAGAATACTTCGCACGTATGCATGACTGACTTGGGATGATTCCAGAGGAAGCAAAACTAACTTTCTCAAATTCACGGCAGCATCTTTCACCAAATGCACGTGTATACAAGGAAGTCACTCCTTTCATCAACAAATACTTCATGAGCTAGCATGAAGAAAATGCTTTCAAAAGTTTCCAACACTAGCTTAATGTCCAACAAAATTATGGAGGAGATAAGGATGTTGTCAATGGGCTCAACAACAATTCATCTGGGTTTCCTTTTAAAAGGAATTCCATAGTTAAGTGAACAAGTGATAGCATTGGTCAGGCCAAAGATGTAATGGTGTATGCTCGAGGGATCAACCACGAACAAGACAACATTACGAGCATCATTGGTATTGATTTGATTTGACGATAGCCCACACTCAAATCAAAGGATTGATAAGGCAATAGGTCCAGCAACTGATCACAGGGACCAACCGATGAAGATATCATCTTTCTTCAACACACACTACACAAGAATATCCCTTTGGAACGAACTAAGTCAGGCAAGCTTTTACCTTCCAACTCTCCAAGTTGTTGTCTAGCTTAACCAACTAGCTCAGGGATATCCATCACAGATTCTTGGAGAAAGGGTGGTTTACAATAAACCAACTTGATCACGAGCTCAACATAGCGGTCAGGTGACAACCTGGTAGTACTTCCGAGAAGATCTTCGGAAAATCACGAACCACCGATATGTTACTAAGCTCGAGAACAATCTTGCTTTTCGGGGCAAGATGATATGATCAAGTGAGCGAGGGCTTGACAAGATCCTAATTCATCAATCGAAGGGTGCACCGAAATAAGGACTAGGTAGCACGATCAGTCTTAGAAGGATGATTCAAAAACCAACATACTAAGAATGAAATTATTACCCTTTAACTACCAAGCAACGAGGTTGCTGGGAGTATTGATCTCACACATCACAACTCATTTGTCGGTATTCCGGTTGCATCAACACGAGGGCCGAGGAATGACTAATGATGGTGAGAAGTATCACTGTACCAAGAGTTCATAGGATGGTGTGCAATTCCTATAACAATCTCGATATAGAATAAGGTAATACTCCAAGGTAGAACAGAACCAAAAGCTGGATTAGCAATTAGATCTGCGGAGCACAACTTCTTTGACCCAATCCTGGATATGGAAGAGGTATTGGAGTTTGTTTCTCCAAGTCATTCAGGACAGAATGGCTTGACGGACCACAAGAGTAATAGGCATCGATAAACGAACGCACGCATACTCTTGACTATCAATTGATAGACGAGGGTCAGAATGCAACTACGGAGAACAACTCAAAGGAACATATAATTTTCTGAGTTGTGGATGCATAGATTAGTATGTCGAACCAAGTTCAACATATTTCTTCCGGATAACCCATGCAGAAAGGTAGAACTAGCAGAGTCACGATTTATGAATGGAGAACTCCTCAAGAGTACTCTAATTGTGATCTTTTGATCCAATAAACATCTGCCATAAGCGGTTCATAGTATTTGGAAGAAGGAAATACCACGGACCTCGAGGACTATCGCAAAGTTACTAATATCCTGAAGGAACTAGCAAACACTATCAACATGAAGTAAGTAGAGTGAATCTCGGGTTCAAAGCCCAAGGAATAGAATACCTACTACTAAGTGGCATCACGGGATGCTTTCGAGAATAAAAGCCAGAATCATCACACTGGGGATCACAAAACATTGCTAGATTACTAGGTGACTCCCTAAACACCTAGGGCCATAATAGTATCTCCAACATATATGTCAAGGTAACGGAGTACCTCAACTCACTGATTAGTGTGGTTAATCTGGCCCATGGGAACATTGAAACAGGAAGAAAGGATTTGCAATTGCATCAGACTACTTAGAAACCTGGGATGACTCGGACAGCATAACGGCTATAAATGCTCAGAAAAAATTTGAGACATTCACAAAAATGGTGGCATAACCACTCAGAAGCACAATATCAAGGTCTCGAGATCAATAATTAACATACAGAAGTAGTAGGAACTGAAACGAGGCTTAAGTCCAACAATCTTATAAGTCTACGGATTAGTAACACGTGATCCTGATGGAAAGAAGAGATAGCCTAGTTCTTAATCCCCGCAGGAAAGATAAGATGACTCAGATCAGAAGGCATAAGGTATAAGGAGTAAAAAGAGCCTTACGTTCCATCCCACAATCAATTCCCTTATATAACTAAAGAATTTCTAGACTCAACTTCGACCAGTTTGGCTTGGTAATCCTACAGGCAGTCAAGCTCTGATACCAACGCTGTCAGGACCCCGACTCAATGCCACATCGATCTAGCATGTAACACCTCATATCACTTTGCGGCCTCATGCACGGTATTCCCACGGGTGTCGCCTTACCTTTGCCCGGGACCGTTTGCGCCTTTTGGCACACGTATATGATAGTGTCGCTAGCATCCATATGATAAGGAGCCCGGGCTGACATGGCTAGTCGTAAACCCAAAGTGGCACAGACTTACAGGGACAGGCATCCATGACCCAGCATCGAACGTGTCGGTCATCAGCGAGTGAATCCAGGCTGTAGCACTGGGCTAGCAGGACTCCGGTGAACCGGGCTGTAGCAGGCTAACAGGACTCCGGTATTCATCGCATGACATTTCCCCGAAGGGACAGACACAGGAACGAAGAAGGACACATGCCGGCCAGCCTAAGTGTTCCGGAGCAGTAGCAAGCTACCATGGCTCAGTGGAAACACTAGGAGACATTTCCCGGTAAGAGAGGCTACTAAAGATAAACAACTAGATGGTCAGATCCCACACATACCAAGCATTTCAATAACATACACACAATATGCTCGATATGTGCAATACAACATGGCATCACAAAATGACTCTACGACTCAAGTAGTTTATTCAATAGGCTCCGAGGAGCGAGATATTACAAACATGGGTCTCATGACCCAACACTCAGAGCATACAAGTCAAAGCACAAGCGGAAGCTATCATGTCTGAGTACAGACATCTATAAATGAAAAAGGCTGAGAAGCCTGACTATCTACCAAATCCTGCCGAGGCACAAGATCGTAGCTGAGGTAACAAGCTAAACGTCGAAGACCACGCGGAATTACTAGTGAGACTGAAGTCTCTCTGCAAAAACATAAAATAGGCAAACGTGAGTACAAATGTACCCAGCAAGACTTACATCAGAACTATCTACATATGCATCATTATCAACAAAGGGATGGTGGGGTTTAACTGCAGCAAGCCAGCTTTGACTCGGTGGCTATCCTGAACTACGACTGCAAGTAACTCTTTTGAGGTGGCGCACACGAGTCCACATATTCACCATATCAATACACCACTATGGATCCGCTCCCGTCTCCCTACGAGAACGCCATCCATAGCACTCACGCTTATCTTGCGTATTTTAGAGTATCCACTTTCACTTGTCTATGAACTGATATAAGCAACCCAGAAGTCCTTTTCCGTGGACACGGCTATTCGAATAGATGATGATAACTCTGCAGGGGTGTACTTCTTCATACATGTTTCCACCACTTAGCGTCTGCACACGACATGTGCTCGGCAGACTTCAAGCGAAAGCCGACGTGGGTGTAGACCACGACCTACCTAAACACTCAAGTCTCTAGTCCAGGTTTATCGCCTATTCGGGTTCCATCCATGAGGAGATCCGGCCGGAGTTTCGCTCACAGCCCCAAACGATGTGAACAGGGTTCCGTGACACCAAACGGGCGCCCGGTTTACCCGGCCACGTGCCTACCGCATCATAGCCCACCCCTACGGTCAGCGCTGTCCACGGCCTCCAGCATACTACAAACACCAGAAACTACTTGCAACTCCTGGACAGAGGACGAGGGTGAATAAGAAGTCGAGCGGGGTCATATTTCAGGGCCCAATGTATGGTAGTAGCTGAATCATGGATCACAAACACAGAACTCAGTTCCTAAGGACGGCTTCAATGAGACAACCCACCATGTACTCCTACATGGCCTCTCACCGCTACCTTTACCAAATCGTATTCACACACTTAGCTCACACACAGTAGGACATGTTCACACACCTCTGATTCATCCCGGATGAATCAGACCTGACTCGACTCTAAGCAGTAGCAGGCATGACAAACAAGCATGAATGAGTAGGCACAACAGGGCTCAAACAACTCCTACTCATGCTAGTGGGTTTCATCTATTTACTGTGGCAATGACAGGTCATGCAAAGGATAAAGGGGTTCAGCTACCGCAACAAGTAACAGATGAATCGGTGTTGTCCTAATGCATTAAAAGAGAGCAGGAGCGAGAGAGTAGGATTGTATCGGAATGAACAAGGGGGGTTTTGCTTGCCTGGCACTTCTGAAGATAACATTGAGTCTTCATCAGTGTCAACGATCACATCATCGGTATCACGTCTATCGAGAGGGGATAAATACCGGCAACACAGAAGGGAACACAATCAATGCAATGCACAATATGATGCATGATCATGACATGGCAAAATGAATGTGTTTTGAGCCAATGCAACTAGCAACAGATTAAATGAAGTTGGTTTGAATACAAGATTCAAATTCAAACTCCATATGTGATTATTTAAATGCCCTTTATTTGATTTGTGCTAAACAGCAGCTATAAGTTGTTCTAACATGCATGAAAATGGTACAGATGGATTCCTTGAATTTTTCTGATAATTTTTCATATATAAATTATTTAATTTGGAGTTACGGTTAAATTTCTATGAATTTTAGAAGTTTTAGGCATTTTCTGGAATTAATAAATCATTTAAGAATTATTTAAATTCCAGAAACATTTACTGCGTCAGCAGTGCGTCACCGTGACGTCAGCAAGTCAACAGGGGTCGGCCAGGGTCAAACCTGACGTGTGGGGTCCACACGTCAGTGACACAGGGGCTAATCCCGCGTTGACTCGGGCTTTGACCCGCTACGGGGCCCACTGTCAGTGTCTGTTAGTCTAACTAATTTTAGTTAACACTAATCCTAACCTATTTAAACAGGCCGGCCCCACCTGTCATGGACACAGGGGAGGGTCCCGTCGGGGTCAAGTGGTCAACCCCACCGGCGGCTTGACGCCGGCGAGGCCAGCCGCGGTGGCGAGCCTCGGGTTTTGCCCACAGGGCTCGGTTTGGCGCGCGGAGCACAGCTTCGGGATGCGGACGCTCGTCCGCATCCAACTGTGGTGGTGGCGCGGCCGGGAAGTGGCCGGAGTGGTGCCGGCGACGAGCTCGGCGGCGGCCGAAGCTCGGGTGCAAGTGGGGATGGGGCTGCGGTGCACAAACAAGCGCGGCAAAGTGCTACGGAGGCTCTGCGCGATGCGGGGAGCGCGTTGGGCGCATGCCCGGGACCAAATGGTCACCGGAGCATCACCGGCGACGGGTGCGGCGGCGGCGAAGGTTCGGCCATGGCGGGGCTACAGCGTAGAGAGCGGGCGCGACCAGGGGAGAAGGGGGAGACGATGCGGGTGCTCACAGCGCGTCCGATGGCGTCGTCGGCGAGGTCGGGGGCGGTCGGGTTGCTGCGAATCGACGACGACGGCTGTCGGTGCAGAGGACGAAGGCAACAACGATGACGGCGCTGCGGGGCGCTCCGGCGTCGTTTGTCTCAGCAAAGATGAAGGGCAGGTCATGGCGGAGCTCCTGGACCGCTCGAGAGGACGAGGGGGAGGCGATAGCCGCGGTGGTGCTCGTCGGTAGCGTCGGCGCGGTCTGGTGAGGTGGGGAACAGCGAGGGAGAGAGAGCCAGGGAAGGGGAAAGAGCTCCAGGGAAGAGAGGAAGGGCTGGACGGCTCCGGGCGGCTGCGTGGCGTCTTCAGAGGAGTCGGGGCAGCTGCCACGGCGAAGCAGGAGGTGGCCGGAGCTCTTTGGCGCGCGCCACGCCTCGCCTCTGCCTACTGGCAGAGGAAGAAGAGGACAAGGGGGGGAGGAGGTGGGCTGGGCCAGCGGGAGGAGCTGGGCCGGCTACAGGTAAGTGGCCCAGGTGGGCTGCAGGTAAAGTTTCCCTCCCTCTCTCTGTTTTTCCTATTTTACTTCTGTTTTCTATTTTCTGTAGTTTGTTTTGATTTAGTTTAGCAACTAAATCATTTAAATAAATTCTGTAGATTTTTATGTGGCTTGCTAAAATATATACAAAGCCACTCACAAACTTCCAGAATTATTGGAGTCATATTTAATATATATTAAATATAAATCCAAAGCAAATAGTTATTGGATTAAATCAAATGACCAAAATAATTATCTCTGTGACTCCAAAAATATTGGTTTAAATTTTACCTCTCACCAATATTTCCATGGAATAACAGGAACATTTTTTTTGGACACATTTGAGAAGATTTAATTGTTGGTTATTTTTAGAGGTTTCTGAGGCTTTGAAAAATCCTCAATTCAAATTTCATTTGAAATAAAACATGATGCTCACAAGAGGTCTAGCCTAGTGCATTACCAGAAGCTAGGGATGTGACACAAACTTTATGAAGTTTCACTTCAGGAAATTCTTACATGTAGAGTAAAAAGGATCGGAGGGACTACAATATTATTTTGAGAAAAAGAGGTTCCGTTGGCTAAGGAAGTTGTCGTCACCGTGTATGCTTGTTCTTTTCTGCACTTCAGGGCAGCAACGAATGTGAGCCCCTCATATGCCTCAAGGAGAAGATATCACCGGCCATAGTTGAATGCGACCCTTGTGTTTCATGGGACGATTTTTGCACCAAAATAAAGGGCAAGAAAAAATGATAAGTGCAAAAAACACGGTGGTGAAAAGATTGGCAATGGGGAGAAAAAAAATAACAAGCATACACGGTGATTAGCATGTTAATTTGGAAACACAATGTGTACGTGCAATGCACGTTAATTTGGAAGTATATTAAGTGCATGTGGATATTAAGTAGGATATTATTTGTGTCTTATTATGTGATTAGCACTATATTTAGCGTGAAATTAACTGCATGCTAAACGTGTTGAGCGCTCGACATTGAAGCTGTCTAGGTCATTGGATTGACATGATTTGATGACCGATATTAATGGGATCTACCCCTTTGGGTCTTTTTATATCGGTATAGAAAGCATCACTAATGATATGTGGCACAGACTTCCAAAAAAAGAGACAAAACTGAGGTATTGAACCTTGACTGAGGATGCTAAAAATAAGGTGTGGTGTTTAGTAAGGCACTACTAGTTGTGTAACACAACTAAAAGGCAAAAAGGTGTACCTTCTTGTTCCTCATTTAGAGCTGAATTACATATTGTATTCATCCTTTAGAAACAAGCAGATGAAAAAGGCAGTCACTACTGCACATCACACAGAAAAATATGTTCCTAAGACCATGCAAAATAAAGAGAAAAAAGTTAATCAAAGCATAATGGGTGAGATTGAAAATGGACTAGCTAGACCCTGTGATACTCGTTGGGTTTCTCATATGCACATTTGTTAGCATGTATGCCACAATCCTTGAAGTATTTGATGCTATTGGAAAAGATCTTTCACAAAAAGTTGAGTGGAAAAGAATATGTGGAGTTACTCATGCCTTTGAATCATTTGACTTTGTTTCCAATCTTCACTTATTTCTAGTTATTCCTGGCTGTACAAATGAGTTGTCCAAATCTATGAAAAACAAAGATCAATATATTGTTAATGAAATGCCATTTGTTAGTTTGGCAAAGAGTAGAATGCAACACATGATGTCTCATGGTTGGGAAGAATTTCTTGCCAAGGTGACCTTATTTTGCAACAAACATGGCACTGAAGTTCCTTTGTTGGAGGATACTTATGAGCCTCATGGAAGATCATGTCGGTATTATGAAGTAAAAACAAATGATGATCGTTATAGAAGAGAAGTATATCTTGGTGTCATTAATCAAACCATTCAAGAGCTTGACAATCGGTTTGATGAGGTTAATATGGAGTTGCTTATTTGCATGTCGGCTTTGAATCCCCCCAATTCATTTGCTTCTTATGATGCACTCAAGGTAATGAGACTTGCCGAATTCTATCACATGGACATATCAAGCACAAATTTGATAAGGCTAAAATTTCAACTTGCCAATTTTATTGATGATACGAGACAACACGATAGGTTTAGAAATGCAAGTAATATTGGTGAGCTATCTATTATGCTTGTTGCAACAAAGAGGCATGCTCTTTATGATTTGGTCTACTTATTCATCAAATTGGTATTGATTTTACCGGTGTCAACGACTAGTGTTGAAAGAGTATTTTCGGCAATGAATCTAGTGAAAAGTAAATTTAGGACTAGTATGACTGATGATCGCTGAATGATTGCTTGGCGATATTTATTGAGCGGGATATGTTCATGAAAGTAAGTAAAGATGACATAGTTGATGATTTAATGGCAATGCAACAATGTAGAGTGATACCTCTCCAACATATCAATAATTTTTGATTGTTCCATGATATTATATTACCTGTTTTGGATGTTTAATGGGCTTTACTAAGAACTTTTATATTATTTTTGGGACTAACCTACTAACCAGAGGCCCAATCAATATTGTTGTTTTTTGGCCTATTTCAGTGTTTCGCAGAAAAGGAATATCAAACAGAGTCCAAACAGAATGAAACCTTCGGGAGTGTTATTTTGGGAACTAACGCAATCTAGGAGACTTGGAGTGGACGTCAAGAAAGAAACGAGGCGGCCACGAGGCAGGGAGGCGCGCCCCCACCCTCGTGGCTCCCCTGACCGACTTCCTTCGCCTATATATACTCATATACCCTGAAAACATCCAGGAGCACCACGAAACCCTATTTCCACCGCCGCAACCTTCTGTACCCGTGAGATCCCATCTTGGGTCCTTTTTCGGTGCTCCGCCGGAGGGGGAATCGATCATGGAGGGCTTCTACATCAATAAGATAGCATCTCCGATGAAGTGTGAGTAGTTTACCACAGACCTTCGGGTCCATAGTTATTAGCAAGATAGCTTCTTCTGTCTCTATGGATCTCAATACAAAGTTCTCCTCGATCTTCTTGGAGATCTATTCGATGTAATTCTTTTTGCGGTGTGTTTGTCGAGATCCGATGAATTGTGGGTTTATGATCAAAATTATCTATGAACAATATTTGAATCTCCTCTGAATTCTTTTATGTATCATTTGTTATCTTTGCAAGTCTCTTCGAATTATCAGTTTGGTTTTCCCTACTAGATTGATCTTTCTTGCAATGGGAGAAGTGCTTAGCTTTGGGTCCAATCTTGCGGTGTCCTTTCCCAGTGAAAGCAGGGGCAGGAAGGCATGTATTGTATTGTTGCCATCGAGGATAAAAAGATGGCATTTATATCATATTGCTTGAGATTATCCTTGTACATCATATCATCTTGCCTAATGCGTTACTCTGTTCTATTGAACTTAATACTCTAGATGCATGCTGGATAGCGATTGATGTGTGGAGTAATAGTAGTAGATGCAGAATCGTTTCAATCTACTTGTCGTGGACATGATGCCTATATACATGATCATGCCTAGATATTCTCATAACTATGCACTTTTCTATCAATTGCTCGACAGTAATTTGTTCACCCACCGTAATACTTATGCTATCTTGAGAGTAGCCACTAGTGAAACCTATGGTCCACGGGTCTATTTTCCATCATATAAGCTCCCGATATATTTTATTTTGCAATCTTTACTTTCCAATCTATATCATAAAAATACGAAAAATATTTATTATCTCTATCAGATCTCACTTTTGCGAGTGGCCGTGAAGGGATTGACAACACCTTTATCGCGTTGGTTGCAAGGTTCTTATTTGTTTGTGTAGGTACGAGGGATTTGGAGTGTAGCCTCCTACTGGATTGATACCTTGGTTCTCAAAACTGATGGAAATACTTACGCTACTTTGCTGCATCACCCTTTCCTCTTCAAGGGAAAACCAACGCATGCTCAAGAGGTAGCAAGAAGGATTTCTGGCACTGTTGCCGGGGAGTCTACGCACAAGTCAAGACATACCAAGTACCCATCACAAACCCTTATCCCTCACATTACATTATTTGCCATTTGCCTCTCGTTTTCCTCTCCCCCACTTCACCTTTGCCTTTTCTTCGCCCTTCTTTCGTTCGTCTTTTTGTTTGCTTTGATGTCTTACTTGGCTCATTTGCTCGTTTGGTTGGAATAGTTGTTTATTTATTGCTAAACGGAGAACCTAAGATCTATTGATACTCATCCTATTGCTAATCTTTTTAAGAGATCCAATTATGATGAACCAATTGCTAGTGAGTTTTGTGCACTAGATTATCTTTATGAAGCTTTGCTCGAAATTCGTGAATCTGAAAATTATGATGAAGAAATTTATGAAGAAATTCACGATAACTCCTTGAATAAAAAGCATGATTTCAATGATTTTACTATAAATTCTCTTGATGACAATTGTGCTAATAATATGCAAAACCCTAAGCTTGGGGATGCTAGTTTTGCTATGTCTACTACTTGTTGCAATGATCATGATTGGAGTGATTCTTCTTATAATCTTGAAAATTTATTTAATCCCCATGATGAATATGAGATTGATAATAGTGTTTGCAATAACATTGAAAGTTGGTTTGGAAGAGTGTCAACTTTAGATCCCACATATTTGGAGTATGTTCAATCTTATGATATTTTTGATAAAAGTGGGTTTGGAGAGGTCATGACTTTAGTTAATGTTAATCCCACTATCTTGGAAGAGTGTCAACTTTGCATGCATATGGATCATGTTGAGAATATGTTATGTGATAGCTATTCTGTTGAATTTTCTTATGATCCTACATGTAATTATTGTGAGAAGGAAAATATGGTTGTAGAAATTTTCATGTTACTAAATTACCTCTCTTCATGTTGAGATTGCTATCGTCTTCTTCCTTGCATATGCTAGTTTTTGCTTGCCTTGATAATTTGTTTGCTTATAAAAAACCTATGCATAGGAAGTATATTAGACTTAAGTGTGTTTTTCACATGTTTTATGATGCTCTCTTTATGCTTCAATTCTTGTCTTTCATCTGAGCATCATTGAAATCTCAATGCCTAGCTAAAAGGGCTTTAAAGAAAAGCACTTGTTGGGAGACAACCAAATATTTTTCCTTGCTGTTATTCAATAAATAATTCATATAGCCTCTTGTTAGATGTAGCTTTATGTTTTAATTAGTGTTTGTGCCAAGTAAAACCTTTAGGATAACCTACGATGGTAGTTTTTTTTTTGAAGGTTAAGACAGTAGGAAAGGTTCCTGCTGCATGTGTATATAAATGATCAAGGAACCGTTACATGGTGGTTTTTACAATGGAGTATAAGAGGGGGGTGGCTATAAACAGGTCACTACCCTAAATATGTTGAGGCAGACTTTGCAAAAAGGAAGAGACAACATGTCTCTTGTCACTAGGTAGTCTATAACTTATATTGCCAAAGTCTTCCTTGAATCTACTGAACCAAGAACGAATGGAGGGTGTCACATGTCTAAAATAATTGTTATTGCGCTCCTTCCAAAGGCTCCACGCAGCAGTGAGGAACACCTCCATGATCATCTTGCGTGGGTTTTTACTTTTCAGGGTTTCTAGCAGCTGCAATCTATCTCCTTGTGCAGGCCACGAGAGATTAAGCATGTTCCAACATACTCTGCTGAAAGTACACTGAAAGAAGAGATGCTCCACCGTTTCTTCGACATGATCCCCGCATAGCAAACAGTCCAAGTTATTCCCGATATTATAGTGCCGTCACTTGAGCATGTTCCTCGTGTTGAGCCGGTCAGAAAGTAAAAAACCAGCCAAAAACTTTGATTTTGGGTATGCAAGAGGTCTTCCAGAGCCACTTGTAAGCCACGTGGGCAATCACCTCACGAAACACAAACTGATAGTAAGTTGTAGTTTTAAAATCTGAGGACCCCCAACAATAGGACCAAACGTCGTCATGATCTTCCAAGGTCACTGCCGCCGTATCATGTTGGAGGAGTTTGAGTTCATCATGAGCTTGCACCGAGAGCGGAAGATGGAAGGTTTCATTAAGTGTTAGGGCGGTCAAAAATCCTTGCATAGAGACGTCCTCATTGACAGCATAGGAGAAAGCGCGAGGATACCGTTCTGCCAAGATGGATTGATTCCAGTTGTCTTTCCAGAAGAGGACCAAGGAACCACGATTGATTTGCACCTGAGAAATACCAGGATAGATTGGCATAAGATTTGCCAGGTCTCGCCACCAAAATGAACCACAATTCTCCGAGGCATGTGGTATTGAATCAGCATAGTAGGTTTCCCAGATGAGCCGAACCCATGGGACATCCATTCTGTTATAAAACTTATGTAGGAATTTGAGCAAGAGTGCGTCGTTTTGAATATTAAGATCAAGGACACCCAAGCCCCCGTTCTTCTTAGGTCGGCACACCATGTCCCAGGAAGCTAAGGAGGTATGTTTGTCACCATCAGTCATGCGTTTGTTCCATAGACAATGTCTGCGAATTTTGTCAAGATGAGCAAGCATCTTTGGTGGCAGACGAAGAGTTCCCATGGGATAAATAGCCATCGAGGTGATGAGTGAGTTTACCAATGCTAACTTACCCGCGTAGGACATCAAGGACATCGCAACAGTGATCCTCCTTTCAGCTTTGCAGACGAACGGCGTCAAATCAAGAACCGAGAGTCTGGTGGTTCCAAGCGGCAAACCGAGATAGGTGAAGGGCATGGTGGCCTGGGTGCATCCAAAAAGGGTGGCCAGGTTATTGCACATGTTTGTCGGCGTATTAATTGACACAAGCGTAGATTTGTGAAAGTTGATCTTTAGGCCAATAGAGATTGCATAGTCCTCAAGAATTGATTTAATTCTAGCTGCTTGTTCCATGCAGGCCGGGAGGACAATGATTGTGTCATCAGCGTATTGGATGACAGGATAATCAGCGTCACCGGTAGGCTGGATGGGATGCGTGATCAAGTCTTGCTGAAGCGCTGCATTAATGGCGCTTTGAAGTAAATCAGCAACAAGGACAAATAGAAGGGGAGACATGGGATCGCCTTGACGTACCCCACATTTGCATAAAAACTGTCGACCTGGCACCCCATTCAGTAATACAGCAGATTTGCCCGTCGAGAATATGCTCTCCATCCAAGCCAACCATTTGGGCGGGAAGCCCATACTTTCCATAATTAAGAGCATGGCAGAATGCTCGACCGTATCAAACGCCTTCGCAAAATCTAGTTTGAGAAGAACGATCTCTCGTTTGGAAGCCTGACATTGATGAATTTATTCGAAAGCCCAGGCCAGACAGTCATGGATCGATCTGCCACGAAGAAAGCCATACTGATTACAGTGAACAAGGCGGAGTATGATGTTTTGGAGTCTATTGGCCAGGATTTTAGTGATCAACTTCAAACAACAGCTAAGCAGCGTGATCGGACGGAAGTCATTAACACAATCAGGCGAATTGACCTTGGGGAGCAGAGTAATAAACCCTGCATTAATGCTTTCCAGATTAAGACCACCATGATGAAACTCAGCACAAAGAAGATAGAAGTCGTTTTTAATTATTGGCCAACATGCCTTAAAGAAAGCTCCATTAAAGCCACCAGGGCCAGGGGCCCGATCGGGTGGCATTGCAGAGACCACCTCATCAACCTCTTTGTGCGTGAAAGGAGTAATGAGATCCGAGAAATCCACCTTCTTTTCAACAAGTTGTCTAAGTTGAATTTCATAGGCTGAGGATTCCCTTGGCCCATTCGGTCTTTGAATGCATCAAACAAAATGGACTCTTTGCCCTCATGGTCAGTGACCTCCGTTCCGTCAGAGGTTTTGAGCGAATTGATGCAGTTTCTTCGGAAGCACTCGGTGGCCATGGTTTGGAAGAACTTGGAATTTTCATCACCGAACCGTATCCATCGAATTGTACACCTCTTTTTCCAGTAGTCTTTTTGATGTTGCAGCAACCGAAGCAAGTGACTTTTGAGAATGCGGCGAAAATTTCTATCTGGTGTGGTCAGGGTCCGTCTATCCTCAATATTGTCCAGTTCCAAGAGAGTTTTATTGGTGTTTTCAATGGCTATCTTAAGACGAGAGATTTTCTTACTCCATTGTTTGAGAGCATGTCGAACAGCCTTGAGCTTCTGCCCAATTCTTGCCGCACAGTTATGGTTCTTATTGAATCGAATAGGTTTGTTGCAGGCCTGTTCCACAATTTCCATAAACCCAGGATGAGCAAGCCAAAAAGTTTCGAACCTGAAGAGTTTGCTTTTTGGAATTGTAGTTTGAATGACCACAGAACAAGGAGTGTGGTCAGAAACAGGTTTGCCCAAAGGATTAACCAGGGTGTTGGGAAATGTAGTAGTCCAATTCAACGTAGTGAAAAACCAGTCAAGTTGCTCCAGGAGTGGTTGTAGTTGCATGTTCGACCAAGTGTAAGCACGTCCTTTGATGGGTATTTCAGTTAAGTTTTGTTCTCTAATAAAGTCATTGAAAGTGAACATGTCTTGGACATTTGCACCTGGCTTGTTTCGGTTGTCGGGTGAGCGAATGTAGTTGAAGTCGCCTAGCAACAGCCAATCTTCAACAGAGGGTATATTGAGGTCAAAAAGCCATTGTGTAAACATGACCCGATGCTCACCCTGACAGGGGCCATATACATTAACAAGCTTCCAACAGTGATTGGATTGAGTGGAGGTGAATTCAACACCTAACGCAAACTATTCAGATAAAAAGACCCGGCCCGAGAAAATATTACTATTCCATACCGTTATAATTCCACCCGATGCACCTTGAGAGGGAATGTACGCAAACTGATCAAAACGCCGCGGGAAAATAGATTTCAAGACAGCAGCGTCAAATGAGGGCATTTTAGATTCTTGCAAGCAAACAACCGCGCATCCACTAGTATTGATCGCATTACCAAGCGCTAAATGTTTATCAGGGGCATTAAGACCACGTACATTCCAACATAGTACGTTCCAATTATGCAAAAGCATTGAAAAGATAGGAAAGGTTCAGTAGCGGTAAAAGCAAAGAGAAATAATGCCAACTACTCGTCAGAGAAAGCCGAAGTGGGCAGCTCTGCAGCAGGTATCGCATAGAGATTGACGCCGATAGCCTGCATAGTATGAATGGGAGTGGGCGGAGGAGCTGCAGCCGCATCAACTTCAGCAGTAACTATCTCAGGTGATGGATCATCTTCAGTAGTACGCTCCAAGGCTCCAATATCTGCAGCAGAAGGGATAGTGCGAGGCTTGACTCTTGATTTGACGATGCGAACTTCAGAGGTTTGAGGAACCTTAAAACCATCATATTTGTTGTTCCTGTTGCTGCGTCGCAGAGTGGAGGTATCAACAGGAACTGGCATCTTACCTTTGCGTTTCTTCTGAGTCTGAGCAGCAGTGACCAAATCTCCCTGATCAGGCTCTGTCATTGCCATTGAAGTGTCAGGAATTGCCGACAGAGCTGGAGTGGAGAGGGCCTCAGAAGGTGCAGAGAGAATCATGTGCCCAACCTACTGATCGCCCACAGACAGACTAGAAACCTCAAAGGATTCAGACGGCTCCCAAGTGAGAAGCAGAGGCGGCGTGGCTGGAGGAGCACGTGCATTAAGCTGATCATCCACATTGGAGGGAGACTGAGACGGAACTGGCAAAATAGGCATAGTCATAGCTGTAACAGAAACAGGTTCCTGATGTGGGGCCACCTGAAAGAATTGAATGATCCCCCCAGATAAAGAAACTTGAATTTCCACCTGAAGAGATCTTTGCTGCATACCAAGACCAGAGCGCCACGGACCAAAGGATGCCATCATCGGACGGAGGGCAGAAAAGATGGCACTGTTAAGTTGCTGACGTGGAATAGTGTTTTCTAGCAGTAAAGCCATGAGAGCATCCCCTTGCGCTGAGAGACCAAAACGCAAACCATTACTATGGAGTTCAACCGAGATTGTGAGCGAGTCATCCACCAAAGGAACAACATCAGGCATCTGACTGGAAATCACCAGAAGATCAAAAACAGTGCTATCCGAATCCGTGTCAGTCTCCTCAGAAGAAGTGATGGAATCATGCCACGCCTGGAGAGCATTGTCAGATACATTATTCTCAGGCACAAGACCATCTTGTACTTGCAGGCCCTGTGCAGCAAGCCAAGCTTGAAAGTTCATGAGATAAGGCGGCAACTGAGGCAGAGGAGGAACAGCCGGCGCAGGCCATGCACCCCACCCTGCATTGTCATGATTCTGTGGCCCAGCATGTTCTTCTGGATCGCCATTAGGAGGCGCAGCATTCTGCACAAACCAATTGTGCACCTGCTGTTGGTATAGTTGTTCAGCAGTCAGGTCCGGTCCAAATTGAGGATGCGGAATGCCATCAGGTGGTGGCGGTTCCTCCCCTGCAGGCAGCACTTCAGGCAGCAGGCCATTCCAATCATTGTTGGGAAGGATAGAAATCTGCACAGTCCAGCAATCACGCCCCCCCAGCTGCCAAACAACAAAGCTTTTGGGCACCAGATTCAGACGCAGCACGCGGGCTTTGATCAACATGTAGCGACGATCCTGACGGGGGTTATACCAAGAAACCAAAGCACCAAAACCACCAAGCGACTTATTTATATAATAGTCTGTCTGGTAATCATAGGGAAAACCAAAATACATTAACCAGATCTCAGGACCAAAAGTGGTGGTACGACGATTAAGAGCTTCATTGTGAGGGATGAAAGTTATGAGCAGATCTTCATCCTTTAACTCTAATGGGGTAGCAACCGCAGTGTCACGGAGAAAAACATCCGGAAATCCAAATATACCTATCCCGAGCGGATGATCGCTAACTTCAGTAGTGAAAAGCTGGGCTTCATGAAGCAAACCTCGGATGGCATGGCGAATGGTGGCGCGGCGATGCAGAGGAACATAGTGACTGGTCTCCGCAATGGCCAGAAAGTCGTGATTGAGCGACGGAATAGGCCCGACCACCATGCCACTGCGAACGACACGGTCCGCCGGACCTTGCTCGACGGCGAAACCAGGCGGGAGGAACGGCACCGGATTGAGGGGATAGTTCGCCATAGTGTTCGTGCATGGGAGGGGTGACTGAGGTGACTAGGGCGGCAGGGGTGGCGAATGGCTGGGACGGGGCGGTGTCGCTTGAGGAAACCGAGGAGAAGCGGAAGCGTGAGGGGTATTTTTGGTAGGTTGAGGATTTTTGGGGAGCCATTGCCATCGCTCACGCCATCACTTCAAGCGACAAGATTTGGCCACGTGTCCATAGTGACTACAGACCTCGCATCGCATGGTCAATGTACGGGTACGGTTTTTCACAGGATCCACCGGAGCAACGGAATTAGTGGGTAGATTGAAATTATGAGGTTTGACAGCATCAGTCTGTCTAATTCGTTGCCATGTACACCGGGTCGAGCAATTAATTACCTTGTGATCAGGTGCAGAACACTTAATGCAAATCAGCCGAGCCGGGCATTGAATCTTTGGATGACCCCATTGTAAGCAACGAGCACACAAAACCGCCCAATTATTAGCAAGAGTAGTAATTTCCTCCTCCGAATATGAAGCTTGAGCAAGATCAGCCATATGTTGGGCCGAAAGTGTGGGAGGCCACATGGAATGGGTCGATGCACAACAGAACGCCGAATTAAGGAAGCATCGTGGCAGTGTCGGATAAGGAACATTAAGAGGGCATTTAAACCCACCCAAATGGAGACAGGCCTGATCACGCATATCCTCCAATTTCGCTTTCTGAAGATATTTCCTCATCAATGAGATTCTCGGTGACTCCGAAATTATGGGCGGCTCCACCGGAGTTGCCAAAACAGTTCCAAATTGAATCAGAGGACCGGTTGTGTTCTTCGTGAGGCATGAAGATGGAGAAGCTTCTTGAGCATGTTTGTTAGAAAAAACCATATGATCAATAGGCTTCAATGAGAATTTGCCAGACTCATGAAAAGAAACAGCCCCAGATGAATGCGAGTTTAGAAATGCCAAATCCGATTTTATAGCAATGGGGTGTCGAGCTGATATTTCTGGTAATACCTCATCAGCATGCCAAGTTTTCTTAGACATATAAGCCCGGGTAGAATCACTCTTGAACAGGTGAAAATGGCAAACAAAGTCCGGCCAAACATGATCCTTAAGACCGTAAATAAAATGTCCCACTTTATTATTGGCAACCGAGAAACGGAACACACGAGGATTGATCTTATGCACTCGAAAACCAGCACTAAGGCCACCAATGCAACACTGAAGAGCAATACCCACAGATTCCTCATGAAGAGAGAAAGAAGCCGAAGAGAAAGAGACGACCAGAAAGAACTCCTTATCGCCCCGGGAGGGAGAAAAGTGCACTGTAGAACCAAATTTCCTTCTCACCTGATCGGCCAGGGCTAAGCCCGGAGCAAAATCCCAGTGCAAGAGGCCATCCATCTCGAATCACCTTAGAAATCGCCATGAGCTTGGGTGGAGCAGGTGGGAGAGGAGAGGGGTGGAAGGTGGGAGGAGGCCATCGACACTTTTGCTCTATCAACAGACCATCCTACGATGATACTTAATTTGATCTTGCTGAAAAACAGAAACTTTTGCATGCACAAGAATAATTTTAGTAAATCATAGATACGTTCTTTTCAGTTGATTCTTTTTGCATTAGATTAATAGACAAATTTCCTAGTACTTCCTATTTTTGTAGAATTTTTAGGATTCTAGAAGTATTCGAAAGTTACAGATTGCTACAGACTGTTCTGTTTTTGACAGATTCTGTTTTTCGTGTGTTGTTTGCTTATTTTGATGAATCTATGGCTAGTATCAGGGGGTATGAACCATATATACGTTGTAATACAGTAGGTTTAACACCAATATAAATAAAGAGTGGGTTCATTACAGTACCTTAAAGTGGTGGTTTGTTTTCTTGCACTAACGGAGCTCATGAGATTTTCTGTTGAGTTTTGTGTTGTGAAGTTTTCAAATTTTGGGTAAAGATTTGATGGATTATGGAATAAGGAGTGGCAAGAGCCTAAGCTTGGGGATTCCCAAGGCACCCCAAGGTAAAATTCAAGGACAACCAAAAGCCTAAGCTTGGGGATGCCCCGGAAGGCATCCCCTCTTTCGTCTTCGTCTATTGGTAACTTTACATGAGGCTATATTTTTATTCACCACATGATATGTGTTTTGCTTGGAGCATCTTGTATGATTTGAGTATTTGCTTTTTAGTTTACCACAATCATCCTTGCTGTACACACCTTTTGGAGAGACACACATGAATCGAAATTTATTAGAATACTCTATGTGCTTCATTTATATCTTTTGAGCTAGATAATTTTGCTCTAGTGCTTCACTTATACCTTTTTAGAGCACGGCAGTGGTTTTATTTTATAGGAATTATTGATCTCTCATGCTTCACTTATATTATTTTGAGAGTCTTTTAGAACAGCATGGTATTTGCTTTGGTTATAAAATTGGTCCTACAATGATGCGCATCCAAGATAGGTATAATAAAAACTATCATATAAAGTGCATTGAATACTATGAGAAGTTTGATACTTGATGATTGTTTTGAGATATGAGGGTGGTAATATTAGAGTCATGCTAGTTGAGTAGTTGTGAATTTGAGAAATACTTGTTCTAACGTTTGTGATTCCCGTAGCATGCACGTATGGTGAACCGTTATGTGATGAAGTCAGAGCATGATTTATTTATTGATTGTCTTCCTTACGAGTGGCGGTCAGGGACGAGCGATGGTCTTTTCCTACTCCCTCCTTCCATCTATATAGGGCCTAATGCGTTTTTCGAGGCTAACTTTGACCAAATGTTAGAGCAATAATATATGACATGCAACTTACACAAAGCACGCCGTCAAATTCGTATGCGAAAGGAGCTTCCAATGATATAATTTTTAAATTATAAATTTCATGTACTATTAATCTTGCCAATAGTCAAAGGTGGTCTTGGAAAATGTATTAGGCCCTATATAGATGGAAAGAGGAAGTACCAATCTATCCCCCTAGGAGAATGCGCGTAGTACTTCATTTCGATAACTAATAAATTTTTGCAATAAGTATTTGAATTCTTTATGACTAATCTTGAGTTCATGGATTATATGCACTCTCACCCTTCTACCATTGCTAGCCTCTCTAATACCGCACACCTTCCGCCAGTATCATACGCCCACCATATACCTTCCTCAAAACAGCCACCATACCTACCTATTATGGCATTTCCATAGCCATTCCGTGATATATTGCCATGCAACTTTCCACCGTTCCATTTATTATGACATGCTTAATCATTGTCATATTGCTTTGCATGATCATGTAGTTGACATTGTATTTGTGGCAAAGCCATCTTTATAATTCTTTCATACATGTCGCTCTTGATTCATTGCATATCCCGATACACCGCCAGAGGCATTCACATAGAGTCATATTTTGTTCTATGTATCGAGTTGTAATTCTTGAGTTGTAAGTAAATAAAAGTGTGATGATCTTCATTATTAGAGCATTGTCCCAGTGAGGAAAGGATGATGGAGACTATGATTCCCCCACAAGTCGGGGTGAGACTCCGGGCTTTATGAAAAATAAAAGAGGCCAAAGAATCCCAAATAAAAAAGAGGCCAAATAAGCCCAAATAAAAAAAAGAAAAAAATGAGAGAAAAAGAGAGAAGGGACAATGTTACTATCCTTTTACCACACTTGTGCTTCAAAGTAGCACCATGATCTTCATGATAGAGAGTCTCCTATGTTGTCGCTTTCATATACTAGTGGGAATTTTACATTATAGAACTTGGCTTGTATATTCCAATGATGGGCTTCCTCAAGTTGCCCTAGGTCTTCGTGAGCAAGCAAGTTGGATGCACACCCACTTAGTTTCTTTTGATGAGCTTTCATACACTTATAGATCTAGTGCATCCGTTGCATGGCAATCCCTACTCGCTCACATTGATATCTATTGATGGGCATCTCCATAGCCCGTTGATACGCCTAGTTGATATGAGACTATCTTCTCCTCATTTTTGTCTTCTCCACAACCACCATTCTATTCCACCTATAGTGCTATGTCCATGGCTCATGCTCATGTATTGCGTGAAGATTGAAAAGTTTGACAACATCAAAGTATGAAACAATTGCTTGGCTTGTCACCGGGTTGTGCATGATTAAATACTTTGTGTGATGAAGATAGAGCATAGCCAGACTATATGATTTTTGTAGGGATAGCTTTCTTTGGCCATGTTATTTTGAGAAGACATGATTACTTTGTTAGTATGCTTGAAGTATTATTATTTTTATGTCAATATGAAACTTTTGCCTTGAATCTTTTGGATCTGAACATTCATGCCACAATAAAGAAAATTACATTGAGAATTATGCTAGGTAGCATTCCACATCAAAAAATCTGTTTTTATCATTTACCTACTCGAGGACGTGCATGAATTAAGCTTGGGGATGCTTGATACGTCTCCAACGTATCTATAATTTTTGATTGTTCCATGCTATTATATTAGCTGTTTTGGATGTTTAATGTCCTTTACTAAGCACTTTTATATTATTTTTGGGACTAACCTACTAACCGGAGCCCAGTCCATATTGTTGTTTTTTTGCCTATTTATGTGTCTCACAGAAAAGGAATATCAAACAGGGTCCAAATGGAATGAAACCTCCGGGAGAGTTATTTTTGGAACAAACGCAATCCAGGAGACTTGGAGTGGACGTCAAGAAAGAAACGAGGTGGCCACGAGGCAGGGAGGCGCGCCCTAGGGGGGTAGGCGCGCCTCCCACCCTCATGGGCCCCTTGTGGCTCCCCTGACCGACTTCCATCGCCTATATATATATTCATATATCTTGAAAACATTTGGGAGCACCACGAAAACCTATTTCCACCGCCGCAACCTTCTGTACCCGTGAGATCTCATCTTGGGGCCCTTTCCGGCGCTCCGCCGAAGGGGGAATCGATCACGGAGGGCTTCTACATCAACACCATAGCCTCTCCAATGAAGTGTGAGTAGTTTACCACAGACCTTCGAGTCCATATTTATTAGCTAGATGGCTTCTTCTCTCTCTGTGGATCTCAATACAAAGTTCTCCTCGATCTTCTTGGAGATCTATTTGATGTAATTCTCTTTGCGGTGTGTTTGTCGAGATCCAATGAATTGTGGGTTTATGATCAAGATTATCTATGAACAATATTTGAATCTCCTCTGAATTCTTTTATGTATGATTCGTTATATTTGCAAGTCTCTTTGAATTATTAGTTTGGTTTGGCCTACTAGATTGATCTTTCTGCAATGAGGGAAGTTCTTAGCTTTGGGTTCAATCTTGCGGTGTCCTTTCCCAGTGACAGCAGGGGCAGCAAGGCACGTATCGTATTGTTGCCATCGAGGATAAAAAGATGGGGTTTATATCATATTTCTTGAGTTTATTCCTCTACATCATGTCATCTTGCCCAATGCGTTACTCTGTTCTTATGAACTTAATACTCTAGATGTAGGCTGGATAGCGGTCGACCGACTCCTGCCTACATCTAGAGTATTAAGTTCATGAAGAATAGAGTAACGCATTAAGAAAGATGACATGGTGTAGAGGGATAAACTCAAGCAATATGATATAAACCCCATCTTTTTATCCTCGATGGCAACAATACAATACGTGCCTTGCTGCCCCTACTGTCACTGGGAAAGGACACTGCAAGATTGAACCCAATGCTAAGCACTTCTCCCATTGCAAGAAAAACCAATCTAGTAGGCCAAACTAAACCAATAATTCGAAGAGACTTGCAAAGATATCAAATCATGCATATAAGAATTGAGAGAAGATTCAAATAATACTCATAGATAATCTGATCATAAATCCACAATTCATTGGATCTCGGCAAACACACCACAAAAGAGTATTACATCGAATAGATCTCCAAGAACATCGAGAAAAACATGGTATTGGGAATCAAAGAGAGAGAAGAAGCCATCTAGCTACTAGCTGTGGACCCGTAGGTCCATGGTAAACTACTCACGCTTCATCGGAAGGGCAATGGTGTTGATGTAGAAGCCCTCCATGATCGAATCCCCCTCCGGCAGGACGCCAGAAAAGGCCCCTAGATGGGATCTCATGGGTACAGAAGGTTGCAGCGGTGGAGACATGTTTTTGTGGCCCCCTGATGGTTTGGGGGTATAAGAGTATATATGGGGGAAAGAATTAGGCCAGGAGACCCACAAGGGGCCCACAAGACAGGGGTTGCGCCCTACCCCCTGGGCGCGCCTCCACCCTTGTGGCCGCCTCGTGGCTCCTCCGACTTCATTTCTAAGTCTCCTGGTTTGCTTCTGGTCCAAGAAATATCATCACGAAAGTTTTATTCCGTTTGGTATTCCTTTTCTACGAAACTCAAAAACAGGCAAAAAACAGAAACTGGCACTGGGCTCTAGGTTAATAGGTTAGTCCCAAAAATAATATAAAATAGCATATTAATGCATATAAAACATCCAAAACAGATAATATAATAGCATGGCACAATAAACAATTATACACACGTTGGAGATGTATCAAGCATCTCCAAGCCTAATTTCCGCTCGTCCTCGAGTAGGTAAATGATAAAAACAGAATTTTTGATGTGGAATGCTACCTAACATATTTATCCATGTAATTATCTTTATTGTGGCATGAATGTTCAGATCCATAAGATTCAAAACAAAAGTTTAATATTGACATAAAAATAATAATACTTCAAGCATACTAACAAGGTAATTATGTCTTCTCAAAATAACATGGCCAAATAAAGCTTATCCATACAAAATCATATATTCTGGCTATGCTCCATCTTCATCACACAAAATATTCAAATCATGAACAACCTCGATGACAAGCCAAGCAATTGTTTTATACTTTTGATGTTCTCAGACTTTTTCAACTTTCACGCAATACATGAGCGTGAGCCATGGACATAGCACTATAGGTTGAATAGAATGGTGGTTGTGGAGAAGACAAAAGGAGGGAGATAGTCTCACATCAACTAGGCGTATCAACGGGCTATGGAGATGCCCATCAATAGATATCAATGTGAGTGAGTAGGGATTGCCATGCAACGGATGCTCTAGAGCTCTAATTTTATGAAATTCAAAAAGAAAAACTAAGTGGGTGTGCATCCAACTTGCTTGCTCATGAAGACCTAGGGCGATTTGAGGAAGCCCATCGTTGGAATATACAAGCCAAGTTCTATAATTAAAAATTCCCACTAGTATATGAAAGTGACAAAATAAGAGACTCTCTATCATGAAGATCATGGTGCTACTTTGAAGCACAAGTGTGGTAAAAGGATAGTAACATTGCTCCTTCTCTCTTTTTCTCTCATTTTTTCCCTTTTTTCATTTTTTCCTTGGCTTCTTTGGCCTCTTTTTTTATTTGGCCTTTTTTTATTTTTCCTCACATGGGACAATGCTCTAATAATGATCACCACACTTCTATTTACTTACAACTCGAAAAATTACAACTCGATACTTAGAACAAAAACATGACTCTATGTGGATGCCTCCGGCGTTGTACCGGGATGTGCAATGAATCAAGAGTGACATGTATGAAAGAATTATGAAAGGTGGCTTTTCCACAAATACAATGTCAACTACATGATCATGCAAAGCAATATGACAATGACGAAACATGTCATAATAAACGAAACGGTGGAAAGTTGCATGTCAATATATCTCGGAATGGCTATGAAAATGCCATAATAGGTAGATATGGCGGCTGTTTTGAGGAAGGTATATGGTGGGTGTATGGTACACTTGTCTACGACCAGCAGTGTCGAATCCCTTTGTGTTCCCCATGTCCGGCAGCCCGCTAACCGGACTGCCGGGAGTCCCGGAGGCATATTATTCCCAAGTATCTTTCCTATGTCTGGCTGTGCCGCTCGTTAGAGTGGCAAGGATGGTGCTTTAGCCGGAGGGGAATGTTGCTTCCGTGGAGCTCAAACGAGTGCCCAAGATGGTCTGAGATAAAGAAGAACTAGACAGGTCGCCGCCGATGGCCTTCCTGGGACCCAAGCAGCGGTGGCCTCCCGTGTTCTACTTCTCCTCGATGATGGCGGTAGGGGCGGATGTGCCAGTTGCCACCTCGTCGACATCCACGCAGCCAGCTTCTTTCTCTGCCTCAATGGCGCAGCTGCGCGCGCATTGACGGTGGATGGCGGAGTCACATTCACTAGAGGCGCGCGCGACACGACGCGGTGCATCGATGGCAATGACGGTGCCCGTGCCGCCATGCTCCTTGACGTGCTGGCCTGGAGCAACTCGCCACTACTGCGCGAGCTGGTTTGGAGCAGCGAGTTGCTAAACCACACGCGGGCTTGGGGCGGAACATGCTCCGTCAGGCTAGGCGAGGGAGGTGGAGCAGCGAGCTACCTCGCTCATATCCGCAGGGCTCGGCGCGCCACCCAACCGACTTTTATGCCGGAGAACCGCTCTTCCCGCTCGTCAAATGCCATCGAAAGAATGGAGAAAGTAGTGGATGGAGGAGAAGAGGAGCAGCGAAGTGGTGCGGTTCTTTTCTGGCGTCGGGCCTCGTTTAAATAGAGGGCAGAAGGGAAGAGCTTTTCGGCGTTGCGTTTAATGCCCCCCCCCCTCGTAAATGGATGTGTGGCCGGAGTAGGTTTCTCGGCTTGCACGCGGATTTAATGCCGGCGTTTGAAGGCGCCGAGGAGGCGTGTTCAGCCGGGCGGGCGGCGGGCGGCGCCCTCGGCTGGCGCGCTGCTTCAATGGCGAAGGCAGTGAGAGGTTGCATCCGCCCTGGACCGCCTTCAATGTGAAGCGGCGCGCTCTGCAGTGGCATGAATGCGTGCAACTGGTGACGGGCGGGAATGGCAGTCAGAAGCGGGCGTGATAGCGGTCCGGACTCCGGTAAATCTTCCCACATTTGTCTCCGGTTTGCGGGAGAAAACACGTCTGGACCGCGCCGCTAACCGATACATGACCGCATTGGATGGCTTCCGCGGTCCAAACAACGTTATCCGGACGGTTGCTTTTTTTTTTTGAGTAACATCCGGACGGTTGCTTATATAGGTTTAAACAACCTATAAGCAACATAGGCTTAAACAACGGATGTCACGTTAGCCTAGGCCCGGCCCATCCTTCCAAAAGGCCCGTTAAACCACGTAGCCTCGAAACCCTCGTCGCTTTGACTTGACTCCCACCAGACACCGGCAAACCCTCCCCCTCAAAAAATTTCCCGTGGAAGAAAAAACATTCTAGTAGTACGATTTTTTGTGGGAATCATAGATGGCTTGACTCAAGACAGCTCCCCTGCCCACGCGCTCCCCTGCGTTTGCCTGCCACTCGTTATCCTCCGCCGCCGACCTCTCGCCGTCCGACGCATCCCGCAGCGGTCTTCGTCGGGCTCGGGATTCACTGAGGTCGACGGCGCCCAGGTGCAGGTGCTTGCGGCCATCCCCTCGTCGGAGCTCGGCGAGCTTCCCTCAGCCCGAGTGTGACGCTTCGCTCCGTCCCTGCTCCGTTCCTCCGTGGATCCAAGATAAGTTTGAGGTGAGATCCACGACTCACATCACACGCTTCTCCATTTCTGACACCTACCTACTACAGAGCACCTCTGTTTTTCTGGCATATTTCAGTTCAGTTCAGTTCAGACAGCAGTGAACCCCCTCCTTCAATCAGCAGACACAAGCACAGGGACCATCTTCCCTGCTATCCTTCACAGGGACCGGCACATCTCCGCCGACCAAGCACCAATCATCTACACTATCTTTGAGTGGGAACGGAGCAGCAGGTACGTATCACCATCGAAAAGTCTGCGCGTACTCAAACTTTGTTAAGCAAAATCGATAAAACTTGCCATTCTACAGGGCCTAGGAAATACACGTTCAGATTCAGCCAGCAAACTTGCAATCGTTAATAGAATGGCACCACAAATACTCACACGTTTTCAGGTTCACCCAAAACTGGCAAGCAGCAAGGAAAAGAGCTACACACCTAATCACTAGTGAACTACAGGGTCACCCACTCAACTTTTCAGTTCAGGTATAAGTGAGAGATTACAGCACACCAACCACTTAATTTTTGATGGCAACTTAGCTTTGCACAAACTCATCAAATATCTGCTAGTCCACACCTCACACAAATACTTGTAATGGAATCTAATACTCCCATGGTCTTGCAGATGCCAATGGGTTTTACGGCTCATAGCTAGAAATATGGGCTGAATGCTGAAACTGCCTGTCTATGCACTCAATTGCTGTATTGATTTCCACCATCTCTCACCGACTGTAAAAAATCCCACCTCTCAGCAAGAGCTCAAGTCTCAACACCTAGTGTAAGTGAACCTTTCATCCATTTTGTGGGGAAAACTAGTGTTTGCTTCTCCCTCCGTCCCAAAATAAGTGTCGCGGATTTAGTACTTAGTTAGTACTGCCTCTTTCCCAAAATGTAAGGTGCGCTTGACTTTGCACGGTCTTTGATGGACAACTTTGATCATTAATATATACCAAAGTATATGTATTTAACATTTATAAATGGTAATTTGTAGACATACAAATGAGTGAAAATTATAGTCAAAGTTGTATGATGAAGACTGAAATAATTGAACCGAGCCTTATATTTTGGGAAGGAGGAGTACTTACTAGTGACTAATGCAAGCACAACCCTCCTCTCCCTGTGTGCAACAACATCTCAAACAGGCACATTTTTCAGCATAGCATTGGTCACACACTTATCAGCAGCATCTCAAACAGACTGGACATTTTATAGTACTCAAGTTGTTTGAAGTCTGTTGGTAATGAATGTTAAATTTCTCTCCAGCATATATCTTCTCTAGTTTGATGTACTTCTACATAGTATGTTGTTGTGGGAAATATGCAACTATGTATGTAGAGAGTAAATCAGGGTAATTGGCAACTTCGCTTCTGTTATCTTTTTTTTTCTTTTACAAAATTTGCGTCGACAGTAGAGGATTTAACCCCTTGATTCCCTGTCTTCAATGTTCAGGTCTTTAGGCTGGAAATACTTTATTGATGAAAGTGGCTTACTCTTCAGTGCTGTGTATATATATTGTTGGCACAGAACTGAGCTTCTCGAAATATCATGAATGGGAATCTCGTCCTGTTCCAGGACAGAACAAAGCATGCAGTATACATTAACAAGAATTTAAAAGATTTCACAGAAGATGCTATTGAAAGAATTACTAGCAACTACAGCATTCCTATCGGAAAAGGTGGTTTTGGAGAAGTCTTTAAAGGAGTCCTTGATGATGAGCTAGTTGCTGTGAAGAGATATATCCGCCAAGAGTTGAGAGAAGAGTTTATGGATGAAGTAAGCATCCATAGTCAAATGAGCCACAGGAACGTGGTGAATCTCATTGGCTATTGTATTGGGGAAAATACCCTAACAATGGTAACTGAGTTTATCTCCAAAGGAAACCTCGATGACATACTTCACAACAGTAGTACTTCCATCCCTTTGGATATAAGATTGGGTATTGCTATAGGCTGTGCAGAAGCATTGAGCTACATGCATTCGATGCATTTATCAGGTGACAACCTTGTATGTCATGGCGATATTAAACCTGCCAACATACTTCTAGATGCCAATCTTACAGCAAAAGTATCAGATTTTGGACTGTCGAGGCTTCTTTTAGGAGGCATCACTCAATACACTAGGAATGTAAAAGGAAGTATAGATTACATGGATCCTATATATCTTCGAGAGGGACGTCTTACCCCAAAGAGTGATGTATATAGTTTTGGAGCAGTGCTCTTGGAATTAATAGCTAGGAAAAGGGTAAAAGAGGGTAGCTGTAGCCTCATATCGACTTTCAGTAATGCCCGTGGTAAAGGTGAATGGTCGAGGGACCTTTTTGACAGAGAAATAATTAGTGCAGGCAATATAAAGATTCTTGAGGAAATAGGAAAACTGGCAACTGAATGCCTGACATTGGACATTCATAAACGTCCCAGAATTACTGATGTGGCTAAACGCCTTTTATTGCTGTGGAGACAAGAAAAACGGGAGTTCTTTTTTAGAACAGAAAGTGTTGGCACAAGCAACTTAATGAGATGTTTGGGCAGTTTTGAGATGGATGTTGCCAATTCTGAGATACTAGCAAAGCTTGGCAACATGCGATTTTTCACTGAGAAGCAGCTAATTGAAGTCACACGGAACTTCTCATGTCTATGTAGTGAAGGTTGGTTAGCTGAGGTCTACAAAGGCACTCTAGAGGATAACACAGTGGTGGCAGTAAAGAAATCTGTTGATGCATATGAGGAGCATATAATTCATTTTGTCAATGGAGTGATGATCCATGCTCAACTCATCCACACGAATATCATCAAACTGTTCGGCGTCTGCTTGGAGGTTGGTATTCCAATTTTCCTATATGAGTATGCTGCTGAAGGCAATCTTTCAGACCTCCTGAATGGTAGCAAACATTTCCCCCTGGAATTGCGGCTGGAGATTGCAATCGGAACTGCAAAAGCATTAGCATACATGCACTCATCTGATTCTGGTTGCATCAGACATGGTAGTGTCAACCCTTCCAATATACTTCTAGATCATAACTTCTCGCCAAAGGTCTCAGGTTTTTCACTCTCAAGGGCGCTTACCATTGAGTACAATTATGATGACTCTGTAGTCGTTCGAAGGCACTACAGCGACCCAAGCTTCGTACAATGTGGGCTTCTTACAGTCAAAAGCGATGTGTACAGCTTCGGGATTATTCTCATGGAACTCATTAGCAGGAAGCTCTCAACATATGATGAAGATTGTGAACTAACAGACCTTGTTATCCTGTATAACAAAGCATATGATTCAGAGAAGAGAGGAGCGGCGATGTTTGATAAGGATATCACAGCCGATAAAGACATCATACTGCTTGAAGACATTGGGAAGCTAGCAATTGAGTGCACGAAACTGGGACCAGATCTTAGGCCAACAATGAAGGAGGTGGCAGAACGCCTCGAGATTCTTAGAGCATCTTGGGGCAAAGCTAGCCAAGGGAGGTAGTTGGATCTGGGGCTATGGCAAATGCCACTG
This sequence comes from Triticum aestivum, assembly GCF_018294505.1. Taxonomy (NCBI): domain Eukaryota; kingdom Viridiplantae; phylum Streptophyta; class Magnoliopsida; order Poales; family Poaceae; genus Triticum; species Triticum aestivum. The sequence continues at coordinate 827,734,244 of NC_057801.1, read as the reverse complement.
GAAGGAGGACAACCCTGTTTAAAACATTTGTGCCGCTGAAGCTTCATGATTACCGCTCTCTGAGCTCAGCTCACAATTCTAATATTGTTTTGTTTTGTAGTGTTATGATTTATGTAATCTTGGTGGAGAAGCATCAAGCCTTTTGCTGTAATCTTGTCTGGATGTGTGTGAACAAAGTTTCAGAGAGCTGGAGAGAGGATGGCGCTCTCCTCTCGCGACCGAGCTGGCGACGCACCGGCCGCGACCTGCTCGCCTGCGCGGCCGTCTTCGCCGCCGTCTCCGTTGCCCTGCGCCACTCCGGTCGGCTCTGACGCACCCCTGCAGCCCGACGCCCCGCTGATTCCGGCCGCTGGGCCGCTCGCCCCATGCTCGGCCGCCCCTGTTGAGGAGGCGCTTCCGCTGCGCTGGGCAGACTTGGCGGAGGACGAGGACTCCACCGCTGGCCGTCCCACAGTCCGGCGCACACCTCCGGCCCGCCGGACTGTGCTGCGCCCGATGCTGGTCGACGTGCCATGCCGGGGAGCCCCCTCCCCACCTCTTGCTCGCCGGCCTGCTGCACCCCCCCTCCTCCCGACGCCTGGCCAAAGGGCCGACCTTAGGTCGCGTACCGCTCGCCGCCGCCGCGCTCCGGCGTGGGGCATCGCGGGGCGGTCCGACCTGGGTCGGGCCCGGTCTTCTTGGCGCTCGGCGGCAGCCCCCCATGGGTCTCGGCCTCCCCCCTTCCCGGCGGCGTCTTCGCGGCCGGTGGTCACCCGCTCCTCGCCGTTTCGACCGTTCATCGCTGCCTTCGGCACCTCCTCTCTCCGTTTCTCACCCAACCACTCTCGTCGCCTTCCCATGGCCGCTGGAGCTCCTGCGCCGGCGTCGGTCGCGGCCGCGGCGGCGGTCGCAGCGCGAGGGGGAACCCGAGCCGCTGCTACCCCGCCCTGCGGGCTGGACCGACGGCTCATGGGCCGCTCTAGAGTTGGGCCGGGTGTTGGGCCTGGGGCCGGGGCTGGCCACTCCTTCAATGGGCCCAGCATCTGCTGTGACCCTAGTGGGCCGTCCTGCCCGGCCATTAGGCCGATTTGGTTGCCGTCGGGCTTCCCTCGCCCCCAATCCCACTCCGCTCCTGCCCTATCACTTGCTCCCCCGCCCCCCGCCGCCAACCCTTCGCTCCATCCCCCGTCGCTGCCGACCTCGCCGCCGGCCCCAATGACTCGCGAGTGGCACAACGCTGGGACGCGCCCCAAGCGCCGCACCAACGACCACCGCTCCGAGTCCTCCCGTGAGGAGGAGCGGCGCGACTCCTTCCGGCCATCCCCCGACGCGTTGCACCATGAATCCGAGCTCTGCCGCCAGCTCTCCTCCCGCGGTGCCCGCCGGACCCCCGACTATGACGACCACCGGTCCCCCTCACGCCGTTCTCCCCCTCGTGCGGACCACCGGAACCGCTCCCGTTCACCTCCCCCTGCCGCGGACCGCCACGAGGGTCATCGTCGGTCACCCTCCCCTCCGCACCGTCGGGTGGCCAGCCGCTCCCCGGTCTGGGGCGGCCACGCTCGCTGCCCCGACCGCTCCTATGGGCAGCCGACCCCTCCTCCCGCGGCTACCGCGGTCCGCCGCTACGAGCCACCTCGGGGCGAGCCGAGCCTCCCCTCGACCGGCAATGGGGCGGGACGGGGCCGGCCCGGGGGCAAGCGCAAGAAGAAGCGCGGGATTGGGCGCGCAAACGGCCCAGCCCCGACTAACGGCGCTCCTCGGGATCCCGCCGCATCGACGACGTCCGCCCTTCTCCCCGACGACTGCTCCGCCGACCTTGTCAAGTGCTTCAACTGCGGACTCTCCGGCCACTCCCAGGTGGCTTGCACTCGTACGCAGTGCTGTTACCACTGCTCGGACCCAGACCACCCCGCTTTCCTTTGCCCGGACTGCCCGGTGGCGGAGGAGCTGATGATGTACGGGTACGGGATTGAGGGCCTCGGATACTTTCACGTCGAGGTGCCCGACATCCCCACCCCTTCTCCCTCGCTCCTGGCCATTGTTACAGTGAAGGATGGGGTGGCCTCGCCGGAGAGGATCGAGGCCAGTTCAACCACCTCTACCTCTGCAACTGGGATTGGCAGGTCACCTTACTCTCTGGAGACCAGTTCTCGGTTGTCTTTCCGGACATGGTCAGCCACGGATACGGCACCCGCAGCGGAGACATCACCCTAGCTCTCAACTCGCTAGTGCTTGACATCTCCGTGCCGGTGCGGGACCCCTTGGCGGTCGCGGTCTTGGACACGGCTTGGATCCTCATTGGTGGCCTCCCGGACATCGCTCGCTCCGAGCGGGTCATCCGGAACATGTCTCGCATCCTCGGCAAGGTGTTGGTGGTCGATGAGCTCTTCCTCCGCAAAGAGGAGGAGGTACGCGTTAAGGTCAAATCTCTCGACTCCTCCAAGCTTCGGGCCACCATCCGGGTGTTCTTTAACGACCAGGGCTTCGACCTCCGCATCTCCCCTGAGCCTCCCAACCATATTGGCCGCCCTCGCATCGACGACAGCTTCCCTGGGGGCGGCCCCGTTGGGGGTGGCACAGGGGGCCACCGCAGCGACCGCGACCCACGGCACGGCCACCACTCGGGCTCGGACGAGGACGACGACGACCTCGAGGACAGCCCCCACCAGGACCAGCCGCCTGTGCCAGCCACCAGGGGTGGGGATGGGGCGCGTCGTACCCACTCGGCTGCCCCATCGTCCTCCGTTGACGGCCCCGACGCCTCTGATGTCAGTTTCCAGGTTTTTCCGGCTTCTTCGCCCCGCTCCCCAGACGATATATCCCCCGGCATCTTCACCTCCTCCCCGACCGGGGCCGAGCCGAAGCTGCCCGATCCGACCCCCACTGCGGTCGATCTCCAGTTGGTGCCGCTGGGGGGTTTGGCTTCGGACCCGGCTCCGTCTCTCCCGGGACCTTCGGAGGTCGCTCCTGGCTCCCTGGCCCGGCCGGCCAGCCCGCCCGTGGGGGTTGACGCGCCTGCGGACCCACCTCCCTCCCCTGGCGTCCCCTGCGTGACGTCTCCTGCTCCCCCCTTGGTGCCGTCGAGCTCTTCTCCTGCAGGCCTGGCAGTGGTGGTGACCACACCGGTGGCCGCTCCACCTCCTCCCCCTCGGGCTGCAAGGCGGGGCCGTTCGACCTCGTCCCCGGTGTCCTCCTCGCGCCGTAGTGCTCGGATTGAGGCGTCCAGGCCGCTGGGTGGCCCGGCCCTACCCATCCCCGAGCTCGCCGCCCTCCGGGCCGCTGCCCGGAACCTCGAGTCAGGTACCACGATCATCCCGGCCACCTCTGCTGCGTGCTCCTTTTCTGCCTTGGAGTCGGCCCCGCTTGGCCACCTCGCTAAGGTGACTGCGGACTCGGCCATAGTTTTCCGCGGGGAGGTTGCCTCCCCCCCCGCTACTCCAAATAGAAGCCATCCGTGCACGAGAGATCCTTGATGGTCGGCTCGCCGAGGCCCGTGCACGCCCTCCCCCCGCCGCGGGAGCTCCGCTTGGGTCCTCCCCGAGCGCCCCACCCCACGCACCGGTCGCCCCGGATGAGATCCGGGGCCGCACTCGCTCTCGTAGTGCCGCCCTCCGCGCCCAGAGCGCGTCACGTGTTTTGGGGTCAAGTAGCCCCCCCGATGGATGCCTGATGAGAGCCTTATTCTGGAACATCCATGGTTTCGGCCAAGATGGTCGACGCTGCCAACTCATTGAGTACATGCGCACCGAGCGTATTGACATAGTGGCCATCCAAGAAACGATGCGTACTGAATTTTCCCTGTCGGAACTTGAGCCTTTGAGCTCCGACCTATTCGCCTGGCACTGGCTCCCTTCTAGTGGGATCGCAGGCCACTCGGGTGGCATCCTCCTAGGTGTGAAGGATGCCACCCTTGAGGTTGGGGGCATGGACCGGGGAGAGTTCTTTGTAAGCATGGAGGTTTTCGAACGATCCCTAAACTTTAAATGGGAGATCATCGCGGTCTATGGCCCGGCCGACCACCGTACGTCGGAGACCTTCCTCGCTGAGCTCAGAAGGAAGGTTGCGTCGGCCCAGTTTCCGGTGGTAGTTGGCGGAGACTTCAACCTCATCCGGACGGAGGAAGACAAGAGCAATAATCTAGTGAACTTTCCTCGGATGCAATTATTCAATGACTGCATCGCAGATATGGGGTTGCGGGAACTCGATCGGGTAGGGGCCAGATTCACTTTGACTAACCGCCAAGTCGATCCGACTCGCTCGGTCCTCGATCGAGTTTTCGCCTCCCCTGAGTGGGACATTCGATGCCCCCTAGCATCGCTGCGGGCGATCACGCGGATTGGGTCTGACCATGTACCCCTTCTCCTCTATTCGGAGAATGAACGTCCTCCTCTGCCGCCACGCTTCCATTTTGAGACCTTCTGGTTGCGCCAGCCAGGCTTCACAGCTGCGGTGGTCGGCCGTTGGCGTGAGGCGAGGGACGCTCCCCATAGGGCCCTGTCAGCCGTTGACTCTTGGCATTTCTGCGCCAAGCGGTCGTGGCAGTTCATGAAAGGATGGGGTGCTAACGTGGGTCGGGACATCCGTGAGCGGAAGAAAGCTCTCCTTAACGACATCCAAGCCCTCGACCTGCGGGCTGACACCACTGGTCTTTCGGCAGACGAATGGATGCTTAGGTACGACTTGGAAGATCAACTCACGGTCATCTACACTGACGAGGAGGCCTACTGGCGCTTGCGAGGTACGCAGAATTGGGTCCTCAAGGGGGACGCCAATACTGCCTACTTCCAGGCTATTGCTAATGGCTGTAGGCGCCGCAATTCCATCCCCCTCTTGTGGGATGGCCCGACCCTCCTCCCGCGACCGGAGGACATCCGGGCGCATGTTGATGGCTTCTACAGAGACCTATTCTCTGCCTCCCCTCGGGGAGGTCTTGCTCTGGCGCAAGACATTTGGCCTACCCACTGCTGCGTCTCGCCGGCGGACAACGCGGCCCTCACGGCCCTGTTCTCCGAGGAGGAGGTCCGGGGAGCCATTATGTGCATGAACTCCTCCTCGGCCCCTGGCCCGGATGGCCTCCCAGTGAAGTTTTTTCAGTCCTTCTGGGAGGTGATCAAACCCGAGGTGATGGCCCTATTTTACGAGTTCATGGCTGGGACCATTGACCTCGGCCGGCTGAATTATGGGGTAATCACGCTCATACCTAAGGTGCCGGGTGCCTCAGACATCCGACAATTCCGGCCGATTATAGTGATTAACGTCATCTTCCGCATCCTTGCCAAGGGGTACGCCATTAGGGTCGCCCCTATAGCTGACCGGATCACTCACCCTGATCAGTCAGCATTCATCCAGGGCCGTTATATCCTTGATGGAGTCCTAGTGTTCCATGAAGCTCTCCATGAGGTGTGCTCCAAACACCTCAAGGTAGTCTTCCTGAAACTGGACTTCCACAAGGCGTATGACACGGTCAGCTGGGCCTTCCTTCGGGAATGTTTGCTTCGGAAAGGTTTCGGCGATAGACGGGTGACGAGAGTTATGCAGTTGGTCTCTTCTGGCCGCACAACGGTGAACACTAATGGGGAGATCGGCCCGTTCTTCCCCATGTTTTGTGGGGTCCGCCAGGGCGACCCCTTTTCCCCATTCCTATTCAACATAGTTGTTGATGCGCTGGCGGCCATCCTCGATAAGGCCAAGGCGGTAGGACACATCAAGGGGATTGTCCCGTACCTTGTTGGAGGCAACAGGGTCTCCCTTCTCCAATACCGGACGACACCATCATCATGGTGGAGGGCTCTGCGAGTGATATCTCAAACCTCAAGTTCCTCCTCCTGTGCTTCCAGCAGATGTCCGGCCTGAGGATCAACTTCGACAAGAGTGAGGTAATGATCTTGGGCTACTCCCAAGACGAGCGGCAGAGCATCACGGATCGGTGTAACTGCCAGCTTGGGTGCTTCCCCACGACCTATCTTGGGATACCCATTAGCGACACCAGGCTTACTGTGGCCGAGCTGCGCCCCATGGTGGGGAAGCTCCAACACCGGATCGAGCCCTGGCAGGGACGGTGGCTTTCAAAAGCGGCCCGTACGGTCCTTATTAACTCGTCCCTCGCCAGCCTCCTCTTATTCATCATGAGCTTCTACAGCCTTCCGGAGACTCTTCATGACGAGATTGCCACCGTTCAGGGGTGATTTTACTGGGCCGGCAAGGGTGATAAGCAGAAATACCACATGGTCAAGTGGTCCGAAATCTGTAAACCCCGCGACCAGGGCGGCTTTGGGATCATGTCCTCCAAACGCATGAATATTGCCCTTTTGACTCGGTGGCTCTGGAGGATTAACAACGGAGAAGGTGGCGTGTGGCTGCGCATTATTCAGCAGAAGTACCTCCGCGGACAGCCACTCGCCTTCTGTCAACGCTCTGGAGGATCCCAGTTCTGGCAATCTGTCATCCAGCTCCTCCCTGTCCTCCGGATAGGGACCTCGATTGAGATTGGGTCCGGCACCGCCACGCTGTTTTGGTTCGATCGCTGGACTGGGGACGCACCCCTGGCGTCCCGGTTTCCGGTCCTGTTCTCCATCGCGGTGGCCCCCCAGATCTCCGTGGCAAACGCCCTTCTTGACCTTGGGCGCCTCGCGTTCCGAAGGCCTTTTGGTCCTGCGGAGAATGCGGACTGGCAGGAATTGCTTGACTGTGTGGCTCTCCATGAGCCGGATCTCGCGTCTGACGTTGACCGCGCCAGATGGCGCCTTGAACCGTCCGGTCAATTCTCCACCAAATCTCTCTATCTGGCCATCGCCCCCTCACCCGATCATGAGGCGCTCTCATCTATTTGGGAGATTCGCCTCCCATTGAAGATTAAGATATTCTTGTGGCAGTGGATTCGTGGCCGCCTACCATCTGGCGTTGAGGTTCTGAAACGCAATGGCCCTGGGGATGGGCGCTGCCCACTCTGTGGGCCTGAAGAGGATTCGAACCATATCTTCTTCACCTGCGTGTCTGCGCAGTTCCTTTGGAGCTGTTTCCGCAAGATTGTGGGTGGAAGCTGGGATCATACCAACTTCCCTGCTCTCTTTGCCGAACTCCAAGCGATTCCCCCTGCATTACGCCGCATTAGGTGGCTGATCATCGGGGTCCTTGCCTGGACGCTGTGGACTGTTAGGAATAAACTTGTGATTCAGCGTATCCCTCTTCGTCATGCTACTAACGCTATGTTCAAATGGTCTGGTTACTTGCAGCTTTGGCGGCCGCTTAGCCGCCCCAGGGAGAGAGACGCCATCACCTCCATCATCACTCAGCTTCGCGCGATGGCTCTCCGACTGGCTCCCCCGCTCCCTCCGCCACCACCTGAGCCAGATTAGCTCTGCGTCTTCGTCGCCGTCGCCACCGCCGCTTGTTGTCTGTGCGTCCCTGGGTGTTTTCTTGGGCTTGTTGTGCTGTGCCCACAGCTGAACCTATGTTGCGTGTGTGTTGTGTTTTGTGCGTCTGGTTGGACCTTCGTGCGGTGGCGTTGGGTGTGTTCGTGTTTCGAGTGGTACCTTGTGAACGTTGTGCTTGGTGGTTGCTTTATTTATAAAGCGGGGCGAAAGCCTTTTTCGATAATCTTATCTGGATTTCTCATGCATGGAGACGTTGAACTAAACATTGTTAGCCAATATGCCAATATATCCAATACGCCTTGGGGGCTTGTTCTTTTGAGACTCCAACCATACTTAAAGAAAAGTAATCTTCACTTTAGTGGTTGGTGATTTCTGCCTCACACGCATAGGTCAGGATCCACCCATTACTACGACTAGATCTGTTGGGCATACACAAAAAGGAGCGTTGGAGCCTCTACGCGGAAAGAGACAATTCAACACCTGTGGTTGCTCACTTGGCCCTTGAATTACACGTGTGGAATCTTTTACCTGTCAGCTAACAATTTTAATCCTGATCATGTGAACCCAGCGAAACAAAAGGGAAACGCAGTAGTACATGACATCCAACAAGAGGAAAACGCACTAGTACATCACATCCAAGTTGACACCCCTGCGAACATACACCAGTGCATAATTAATGGAGCCGGTTCCATCCGGCAGCTCGTAACCAGGTGCATGTCCAAGTTGACAAGGCTGCCCTCAACAGAGGGATGCCACCTCCAGGGAAAAGGCCACAGCCAACAAGATGTAGGTGACCACTATGTCACCCTTGCTGTAACCCGAGCCGACCTTGGTAGACTTGTTAGAATAGATCCAAGGTATACCATTGATTATCCGAGGACCAAGCAACTACATAAGGACGACACGAGATTTGTTAACGAGGTTCACCAACATGGCTACATTCCCGGGGTTTGACTACGGGCGCTCCTCCTCGTGACACCGTCACAATCCGGCACACGCCGCCGGCTCCCCCTTGCGTGTCTGTGCTATTATGTTGGCATAGGTTACATCGTCTGTCTACCCCCGCTATATATGAGAGGCCTAGGATACAAATGTCCTATTAGGATACGACTCCACATCCTATGTAAACACAATACAACTCATAGTCCAACTGTAACCTACTTTGTACACAATATTCGACACAACTCCAACAAACTCCACCTTGGCGAATATTCTCCACCACCTTGAATTCGTCAATGCGTCAAACTTTCATGTACATTGGGCTTGAGCTTATCCCATGAGTACCGCTGCTACTCCAAAGACTCCATATGACTCCACCTGCAACTTGTAGTCCCTTCTTTTCTTGACCACGGTCAACACTCGAGCAAAATTAAGTTCCTTGTTACTCTAGCTTGTGCTTCCAAATTCCAGAGTACCCGTCCAATGCCATCACACACCGATCACTGACCTGCGTGAAAGTGAACAACTCACATATTGGGTGTCACACATAAGAGTTTCATGAACTCAACTTCACCGCTCCTTTCTTGACCGCCTGTCTGAAACTTGAAGGAATTTCACCATTGCTTATAGTCATCCCGAGTCAAATTCACAGTTGTCTCACCACATGTATGACCACCAGAGCCCTGGCCCGTCTCCATGTCCCGTGCGTACCGCACGCCTCGCCGCTATTACCACGTCGAGCCTCCGCTGTCCTGGTCGAGTCTGAAGGATCGCAAACCCATACCACTCAACCTCCACTACAAAGTACCATCGATCATCACCGACTGATGACGAGTTTCACGCTTCCATCAGACCACTGGTCTCCAGTCCGAACTACGTGTCCCTTGCTTTTCCATCCCGCTGAATAGGCTTCGATTCTCTGGATCCTTACATCGTAGCCCCTCAATCCAGCTCCACCTTCAACATGACTCCATGGTAGATGATCAGTCCACCCTTGCGCCCCGTCGACATCAAGCTCCGTGTGTACACCACCTTGAATTAACCCCGCGCCATAGTCTTGTCGAAGGCACACAAGCCCTCAGGCCTGCGCCACGTGTTTCCACGCCCAGAAGCCGGTTACCATCAGCACTACGCTCCTATGTCGTCATCGCCCATCTCACCACCGTCTTTTGTATCAACCAACTCGGGTCGATCCGTCAGACTGCCTAGTCCGACCCAGCCGAACTCGTTCGACTGTATGACATGCTCGAGGCTCCCAAATCCTCTTTCGCGTATTTACATCCATCACATGATAATTCCATCTTAGCTGACATGACTTCCCGCAACGCCTTCAAGCATCCCCATTGTGCCAACAAATCTTTCATCCTTGTCAGCCACAACCCAAGGTTTTCAGTTCCGTTGAACTTATCCATCTTAAACCCGATGCTCGATGACATCGACGTTGCGAAAAGTTATCCGAGTTTTCCTCTCGCGTGATGCCCAAGTACACAAGCAAATATTTACTACTAGTCGCTCGAGCATGAAATCATAAATATCGTATATTTTCTCCACGTGTTTTATAGTACAACCATCCTTTTCCACCGGTTTCCGATGAATGAGATTCGTGCCACGCGCTACTGTCGCTTGCATCTCGCCGAGTCAACGCATGAACCGATGACCGATCTCACCAAGAACTCGCCCGATCTGCCGAATCGACTGCACGACCTGCTGCTACAAGGCCGCAACTCACTGCAAGGCATCCAACCACGCGACTGCTTTTTCATCCTCTAGATCAACCAAACATCCACCTCGTAACCTAGCTCTGATACCATTTGTTAGAATAAATCCGGGGCATACCGTTGATCATCTGAGGACCAAGCAATCACACGAGGACGACATCGAGAGTTGTTAACGAGGTTCACCGATACGGCTATATCCCCGGGGCTTGACTACGGGCACTCCTTCCCATAACACCATCACAATACCGCACACCAGCCACCCGGGCGCCGACACACACCGCCTGTTCCTCTTGCGCGCCTGTGCTATTATGTTGGCATAGGTTACATCGTGTGTCTACCCCTGCTATATATGAGAGGCCTAGGATACAAGTGTCCTACTAGGACACGACTTCACATCCTATGTAAACACAATACAACTTATAGTCCAACTGTAACCTACCTTGTACACAATATTCGACATAACTCCAACAAGACTGATGGAACAGGTAGAACGCAACGACGGTAGAAACCGTCGAGACAATGCGGGACACTCGTCCGTGCCATGTGTGGATCACCGCCGCCTTAGTGTAGAGGATGTCGCACATCAAGGAGAGTTGCATTCCCGACTAATGGCAGCAACTTGGTCCCCGCGGGAGTAGTCTCGGGATTAGTATGTTCACAATAGACTGTTATGGCCCTGATTTGGAACGGGGATGGCCACACCTTGAAAGCAACAAACTGGCCAATACAGAGATGGAGGAGGTCATGAGTCATGACTCATGAGCTCCCTGCAGGATACTTTCCTCATTATCCCAACTGGCTGCGATTCGGTAGTCTGAGTTCCAGGCGTTCTTCGGTACCTCCATGCGGTCGAGGAACTTGCTGATGTTCTCAAGGCCGGAGGAGTAGAGAGAAAATATCCTCGCCAGATATATACTTGCCAACACCCACAAGAAACATCAACACAGCTGCAGCGAGCAAGGCCCCACTTCCGCCGGCGACATACTTGTACAGAACATATGCAGCCCCCACGGCCTGCACCACCAGAGTGAACAGGTGGCGCAGCCAGAGCTCATTGTCCTCCAAAGCAGGCAAAATTTCGTGTTTTGACCCTTTTCTGAAACCTATTCGAGATTTGACCCCGGTTTGTAAAAATTTCGAGATCTGACCCTTTTTGCTACCGCCACAGACTTTTGCGGTAAGGTATAACATGCTACCGCCATGGGCTATGGCGGTGGGTTTTAACTGCACCGTCGCACCGTCGTGTATACTACACCGCAGAAAAGCGAGTAGCTTCTCTGCCGCTCTAGGACGTGCCCTAGTCCTCTAGCTGCCGCTCTAGGCCTTGCCCTAGTCCTGGGGCTGAAACACCATGCAGCAAAGAAACAGCAAGAGAGAGAGAAAGGATGACAGAGATAGAGCCAGAGCTAGAGCTAGCGCATGCAGCTAGCTGCAGAAGCAACGCATGGGATGGAGGCATGGATCACTGTAGCGGTGCATCATCATAGCATGCATGTATGGTGGCAGGGGTTCTCCATTTAAGAAATATTTCTTGTACTATATGCATGGTGGATACACTGCTACAATGGGTGAGATGGTGGGTGCTGTGGGGGTGCAGACCCTACCGCCAACAATTCTGGCGGTAGGATACAATGGGCTACCGCCGAAGACTTTGGCGGTAGGGTATTGTTCATGTTTGACGGCCGTGACGGCGCAGTTAAACCCTACCGCCTTAGGCTGTGGCGGTAGCATGTTATACCTTACCGCCAAAACCTGTGGCGGTAGCAAAAAGGGTCAGATCTCAAAATTTTTACGAACCGAGGTCAGATCTCGAATAGGTTTGAAAAAAGGGTCAAAACATGAAATTTAGCCTCCAAAGCATAGGCAATGATGTTGTCCTGTCCCCCAAGGTGAACCAACAGCAGCGATCCCCAGAACGCCATGAGCTGCTGCTGCTCGTGTGCCTTGGTTTTCAGGGACATGTGGCCGAGAACGTATAACGCGATGGAGTCAGCCATCTGGTACAGAAGCCAGAGGGCACCATTCAGGGCCGCGGACAGAAAGGGCCATCTTACAAACTGACGACACTTGGTGAAGAGATAAGCAACAATAAGCTTATAAGCAGCAGAAACTCAACAAATTAAGGCCTCCATCACGGCTGCGTCGCCTGCTGTACAGCAGGGCCCAATTGTCAGACTTTGCTAAGTTTATTCTGACCACAACTCGGCGAACTTTAGATTCTGCCGATTTTATTTAGTTCGCCTAGTAGTTTTTCGTTGGAATTAGGCAAAGTCACAACTCCGTCGAGTTGCTTACCACTGCTGAATTCAATTTTGAATCACACTCGGCAGAAAAAAGTTTGCCAAGTTTCATATAGAATGAACTCGGCGAAGTTCTGGAACTCGGGGCAAAACAAGATTCTAGTAGTGAAGGGTCATGGAGACAAAACATATTGTTTATCGATTGTACTGGTAGAACATGAAGACAAACCATGCAAAACTAATTAAGGTACCCTGAAAAACTAATTAAGGCGATGTTGGCAGATTCTCCTCCTCTTCTTGTACCTGTTCTTCCCTGTCTTTCATCACCCAATATAGAGTCTTCTCCATGTCGAAGAGTTCTTTGTCTTGCGCTCCTGTCTGCCTGTCGTGCCTTTCCATGAAGTATCGCGCTTTTGTTTTGTAAGATATTTTCTTGTGGTTAACTCCATTGTACAAGGTGCTCGTCAGAAGCCACACGATGGTGATGAGCTCAGTGCCGCTCCCGAGCTGCCTGGCATGGGTGTCGTTCCTGCAGTGATTGGCCGCGTAGCACAGCATCTCCACCCACACATGAAAGACCACTTCCATCACCACAGGAACACGTGGATAGACGCGTATATGTCCAAAGATCTCCGGGGTATAGGGACGGACGTTGCACTGGTGCACCAGCCTGGTTGCAAGCCATACTGCTGGGAGGATCGCTATGGGTACTTCATCTCCTTCCCTGATGGCTCGAAACTCCCGGAACCCTGCACGGAAACTCTCGTACTGGATGCGACGAACAGGGCTGGGAAGCAAGTGAGGCCGCTCCACGAGGAGGAAAACCATGTACCTCGACAGTGTACGGATCGCCTTGGCTAATTGCACTGTCCTTATCATATCTTCGCTGCTTATGCGTCCTACCGACTCTCTCATATTGCGTACCATGTCTAGATCTGCCCGCCTAGGATGACGTGACAAGTTGTCGCTGTCCATAGTACACAAATCAAAAAATTAAAGGAGGGCATCAGTGGCGTAGTGCCAGGTGAGTATGCTTCCATGAAAAGCAGCCTTGTCAGTATCGAGTGTGCTGCCATCTAAACCCATCGCGTGAATGTCCTTGATGAGAGCATCATAGATGTCCCTGCTCCAATCTTGGCGCGAGAGGGCAAACTGGCCACGGAAACCCCACATCATTTGCTCATCTCCTCCACAGTATACAACCATCCAACATATATGATTTACCAAGGTAATCTCCTCTTGAAGAGAGATGGCAACAGAGCCGGAGAAACGCAGCTTGTTCAACCAGTGCTCCAGCCTGAATAAATGTGCTACCATGTAGCATGCACCAGTGCGACTGTGCATGTAGAATCGCGACAGATCGTACTGCCCGATGGTACCTGGCCACCTCCTGCATGTTTGTGCAACCCTGATACCCTGGCGAACATACACCACAGCACAATGGAGCCGGTTCCAACCAGCAGCTCGTAACCAGGTGCATGTCCAAGTTGAGAAGGCTGCCCTCAACAGGGATGCCACCTCCAGGGAAAATGCCCCAGCCAACAAGATGTAGGTGACCACCATGTCACCCTTGCTGTAACCGGAGCCCACCTTGGTAGACTGATGGAACAGGTAGAACGCCACGACGGTAAACACCGTCGAGACAATGCGGGACACTCGTCCGTGCCATGTGTGGATCACCGCCGCCTTAGTGTAGAGGATGTCCCGCATCAAGGAGAGTTGCATCCCGACTAATTGCAGCAACTTGCTCCCCACGGGAGTAGTATCGGGATAAGTATCATCACAATAGACCATTATGGCCCCGATTTGGAACGGGGACGGGCACACCTTGAAATCAGCAAACTGGCCCATGCAGAGATGGAGGAGGTCATGAGCTCCCTGCAGGATACTTTCCTCATTATCCAAACAAGCTGGGATTCGGTACTCCGAGTTCCTGGCTTTCTTCGGTACCTCCAAGCGGTCGAGGAACTTGCTGATGTTTTCAAGGCCAGAGAAGTAGAGAGCAAATATCCTCTCCAGGTACTTGCCAACACCCACAAGGAACATCAACACAGCTGCAGCGAGCAAGGCCCTACTACCGCCGGCAAAGTACTTGTACAAAACATATGTAGCTCCTGCTGCCTGCACCACGAGAGTAAATAGGTGGCGCAGCCATAACTCGTTGTCCGCCAAAGCGTAGGCAGTGATGCTGTCCTGTCCACCGAGGTGAACCAACAGCAGCGATGCCCAGAACGCCATGAGCTGCTGCTGCTCGCGTGCCTTGGTTTTCAGGGACATGTGGCCGAGCACGTATAAAGCGATGGAGTCAGCCATTTGGTACAGAAGCCAGAGGGCGCCATTCAACGCCGTTGACAGAAGGGGCCATTTTACAAACCGACGACACTCGGTGAAGATAAGCAGTAGCACTTGCAACAGTAAGCTTATAAGCAGCAGAAACTTGATCTCCCATACTTCCCATAGCTCATGCAGTCCCATTATTAGTTCCGGTTACTGAAAATGTTGAAAGATCAACATGACGGACCATCAATTAGTTAAACCCGGTTGGATAATCTAATCCTAGCCATGCTCAAGGGAAAATAGATCTGGCTATATAAAAAAGTTTAATCCTGATGTCATCAACATAAAAAATATTTTATGTTACGTAAAATTACAAATGTAAAAACATAGTGTAAAATGTACCTAAAATACAACTTTTCTTGTCTTATGACCTATATATGTTTTTCTTATGCCAAATTTTACTTAGTGAATCAATGTGGATGTAACTAATTGTATTTCAAATGTAATTTGTTTATGAAATAATTGTAAACTTACCTCGGGTGAAGAATAACTTATTCTTTACCCTGGGTGATGAATAGACTTTATGTATGTATGTTATGTGTGTGTGTGTGTCTGTGTGTGTGTGTGTGTGTGTGTGTGTGTGTGTGTGTGTGTGTGTGTGTGTGTGTGTTGCAAGAGTTTGGATATGGAATGGGCTTTTTCGTTCGACTGAAGGAGGCAAGTGGTGGCGAGATCCTCGGTTACCATAGTGACCACGAAATATTTGACATGTATATTGTGGAAGTTGTAATCAAATTTTGGAAAGAAAATGATATCGATATGGATATATACGTGTGAACTCCTACTGTTCAAAATCCTAGAGCTAACTCAGTGAATGTTGCGCCTTCGATCCACCACGGTAACTACTAAATATCGGACATATTTTAGTGAAATTATAATCAAATTGTTTATATCGATATAGATACATAGCTGTTGCTCTCTTGTGTCGTTGACCCATGCTGGATTCTAACTTTTCACAATGTCTAGACTCATACATTGGCTGCATGCATCGCCCAGATGCAGAGGCCGGGGGTCATCCTCCTTTTCTAAAAAGTCTAGACTCATACATCCTATAATAACGTGCAAGATAGCTAGCCAAACCATGACCTTCTTTTGTGGAAGGCACTTCATTACCTTTGCACCATGACTAGTTGTTTGTTATAGGTAGGGAGACACTATATACTCCCTCCGTCCCAGTTGAGACACTTATTTTGGGACGGAAAGAGTATTTAACTATCCGTTTAAATCCAATCTATTCAACTTTTTGGTATGTTTGCTCGGTACGTG
>NC_057801.1:827717573-827718318 GCF_018294505.1 Triticum aestivum | reverse complement strand
GTACATGGTTACCACATGGTTACTAGATTTATGGACGGACAACGAAAAACTTGATGTGTTGCAAAATTAGAAATATAATTTGTCGAAATCCCCTATAAGGGTTAAATGTAAATATTAATAGCCATCAAAGTGTCTGCTAACAAAGAGAACTCCATACATCGTCCAGGTATGCTTGCAACGGAACGAAAATGGCAGAGACAACAAGGACATAAATTAATTAATTAACATTGTTTACTTATTTACTGCATGCTTTATATATATAGCTTCGATCTGTTTGCATGTTCTTGCTTTCTTGCCTGTCGAAGTGCAAATACATAATAGCTCTAACAAAAATTGGTAGCATCTAGCGATATAGTAATCTTCTAAGATTTAACAGTAATACATGTCATTGGATCGTCAATGATTAATACCTCATACTGATTAAGGAGTTTCTTGAAAGAGCTCTAAACTAATATACCGTTTGAGCTGAATTTAGCAGGTGGATTTCGACGAAATGGGTATCTAAAATGTACTGTCGTAAGTAGGAACAGATGTAAAATCGATCAAGGACATGCATAAGAATAAAGTCCTAGTAATGGAAATGCATACCAGTAAAGTTGATGTGACGGAGTAGTGAAACCTGTTGTAGCAGGAGCACTTGGTGTTCCAGAGTCGAAGCAAGAAGAAGCAGGAGAGGGAGTGGTGAGGATTAGGGAAGCATCCCTGTTCTACTTAAATACCAGAATTCCAAGATGAAATAGTACAT
>NC_057801.1:827715432-827717203 GCF_018294505.1 Triticum aestivum | reverse complement strand
GAGAGAGAGAGAGAGAGAGAGAGAGAGAGAGAGAGAGAGAGAGAGAGCTTTTGAATCTCTTCGGACCCTTCAACCATACTTAAAACATATAACCTTCACTTTACTGGCTGCTGGCTTGACTGACACATGCCGGTACAAGATATTCACCTACTGATGCAAGTTTGCACTTACATTACCTGACATAATCTTTATCTCTATTTGATCATTCCTTGTGCATATTTAGCTATATTTTTCATATTACTCGACGGTTGGTATGATCTACTAGTGTCCACAAATTCAACCACTGGAGTATCCACCAGAAAGGAACTGTTTACATGGGGTTTTCGTAGTAAGCAGCTTGAAGGCTTTAGCCAAGCATGAACTAGGTTATGAATTGGAGCACGAGTTTCTACACAAGAAAATGTCTCCATGCCTTGGATGGTGAATTAGAGCAAAAATATCTACAGAGTAAAAATAGCATGCCTAGGCGCTAGGCGACAACGAAAAGACTAGTAAGCCGTTGCTTAATCATGAGAGGTATGTGCTTAATCATGACTAGGCATGCTGTATGGCCAGATGGGCGCTAGGCAGTGGCAAAACACACAATTAACACCTAACACTTTTGTTTATTATTCTGCATTTGGTTGTTCACCTAGGGTTTCTCAACTAAGCCGTTGAACTAGTTTTTGAAGTAGGCAACAACATCTACACTGATTTGCACTGGAGTCTATTTCTCTAGGAGGGAGAACATCAGCAGGAAACAGCTCCCCAGATTCCTTCTAATGAAAACACATCAAATGATTTGGACCACCAGTTTCAGCGTTTCACCACAAAAACTGAAAGATTGCTGGCGGCATAATCGTCAGGGTCTAGGTGTTTCCCATTGCCATCTGAAGTAATTTCTCGAATATGTCATCCTGCCATGCCACGAGTTGGTGCCCCTAGACCATCATGCATTTGTTTGTTCCGACCATGCAAGAACCAACTGACAATACTATCCAGTAAATTGACACTTGAAGCCCAGTTCATTCGACTCCTGCGGGACGAGGCGGAGGTGGGTGGCACATGACAAACTGGGGTAGCACATGCCAAGTGCAAATCTATGTGGGTCTTTTTGTCTCCGAAGAAGGATAAAAAGTTATCTCGATCGCAGCGCAAACTGAGTAGCACATGCACGACGGGATGCCATGAGAAGTATGTAAGTAGTTCCGAAGTTGCTAAGGCTCAGATTAGTAATGTATTATTAGGTTAAACTCACAGGCTAGATCACCGTTTGCGTTTCCAGCTCAGGATTAGCTTAAGCAAAGTTGCTATGCAGGCAATGGCATCCGGTGGCAACGCCATGGGAGGAAACAACACCATGGACAACTTTTGATGCTCTATGCATGCATGCAGCACCTGTTCTTTTCAGACTCTACCCATACTTAATCAAAAGGAATCTTCACTTTAGTGGTTGGTGATTTCTGCCCCACACGCATGCATGAATCAGGATCCACCCACTATTTACGACTGGATCTGTTGGCCACAGCACTGGCATAGACAAAAAGGAGCGTTGGAGCCTCTACGAACCCCGGCCAGGCCCGCTCAGACCCAGATGGGGCCCAAAAGGACCCTGAGCTGGGCCGGGAGGGCACCGCCGCAAGCCACCGCGACGCCCTGCCACCAAGCAGCCACGCCGCCGCCACCTCACCACCCGGCACCGCGCCACCCAAGGGGCGCCGCCGCCGCCGGATCCACTGCCGCCGAGCAGCACTGCCGCCATCGAGAGGCCCACGCGCCTCCCCATGCATGC
>NC_057801.1:827710104-827714796 GCF_018294505.1 Triticum aestivum | reverse complement strand
GCGGAGTGCGATGCTCGCGGCTGGCGGCCGGCGGCGGAGGGAGGGGGAGCGGGGAGGAACCCTAGGGAGGGGCGGGAGGGGGGGACACTCAAAATACATCCATTCGTTGGAGCCTCTACGCGGAAAGAGACTATTCAACACATGCTGGAGTACAGAAGGAAACATGGTCAATTGAAGACAAATTGAAAGAGCCCATTCGTAGAAACATGGTCAATCCAATAAACATATTCGGAGACATGCTAGGACCATGTTTATCGAAAGGGAGTACCTAGAACTCATTTAGATGAGATATAATTTGGTCTCATTCACTTTGAAAATAAGAACAGATACAACCAACATCAGCACACACGCATCTTATAGCATCACATCCAATGGCTATAAAAGGTGAATGAGACCAAATTATATCTCATCTAGATGAGTTCTAGCAAAACTGTTATCGAAAAACAACTTAAATCGGCACGAATGTCATGGACTGTTTGCCCCCAACCTCACCCGCACCAACTCTAGCGCCGACCCGTCGCCAATATGGCCGGATCCAACCCTCGCCGCTCTGCGCCTCCAATCCGTAGTTCGGATATGCACGGCCACGAGCGGTCCCGAGCCTGTGTTCGTGGCGGTGCTTCTTCGTCCCCCTCCGCTGGCGCAATTTTCTCCCGCGCTTGCCCACCTGGCTCCCATTGCCTTCCACCGCCGCCGCCGCAACAAAGGCAATATATCAGCATGCGGCAAAAGAACTGGGAACATGAATGTCTGAGATTACCCACCAGCACACCCACGAAAAGATCTGGATCGGCTTCTTCCATTTCGTCGAGCAGGTGGCGCGTACGACATCATGTTGGTTCGCCTGCACGGCACATCCGGCCACCGCAACTTTCCTCGTGAGGGGCTTCTGCGGTTGGAGCCTATCGACCAGCAGGTGGTCTCCGCACGGGAGAGGAAGGAAGAACGGGAGGCCCGCGAGCGCATGGCACCGGAGTAGGCCAGCGAGGGCTAGATCCCGGAGCTCTGCCACTGCTACCCGGAGCAAGTCAAGGTGGAGCGATTTGCTGTACGAGTTGTATGCGGCCGAGGCGACGGATGTCATCGTTCTCTCTAGTAACTCCAGCGGCGACTGCGACGACGACCCCGACCCTATGATCAAAGGGCTGAATGGAGCGGATTGGAAGATGGCTCAAGGGAGATACGTATACGGAGTAGTAACTCTCTGTTAAGTTTATCTAAATATCAATTCAAAATCTCTACAAGGGATGGGGCCTATAGTGACAAGAAAAGAATGTCATAAAATAGCTAATAACGCCACAAATTTAAAGACCGGCATTGCGTATGAAGGGGTGGCATGCACAACAGCTTTTAACGAAACTTCATTTCCTCCAAAAGATAAAAAATTCTCTTTCCAGCATCTAATCCTCTTTTGTATCCTACCAATGAGATGCTCACTAGTAGAAAAAGAGGCTTCCGTCCAGCCCCATTAGTCGCGAAACTGTAGGAACCGCGACTAATGAAGTCTTTAGTCGCGGTTCGGCAGACGAACTGCGACCAAAGGCTTGGGCCAGGGCGCTCGGTGGCCAGCTGGTGCACGTGAGGGGCTTTAGCCGCGGTTGGCCAGGCCAACCGCGACTAAAGGTGCCCACAGGCCTTTAGTCGCGGTTGGCCTGGCCAACCGCGACTAAAGCTCCTCCCCTATATATACCAGTTCAGCGCACTCACTTAGCCATTTGGTGCCACTTCTCTTCCCAAGGGGGTGTAGGTTTGCTTTTGGTTCCTCTTATGCACACAAGGTGTTTGATGAAATGCCCAACAGCGTGAAACAAACATGATATGAAGTGTTGGAGCCACACTTGAGGTTCCTCCTCGATCGCGGTTAGCAACTTGAACCTTTCATGCATGTGTGTCATTGATAAAATATGCATGCATGTGTGTTGTTCATTGTTTAATTTCTATTGTTTATAGCTAGTTACTTTAACAAATGCATGATGGTTAATTATATATTTTATATTATAATAATGCAGATGAATCGGCAATGGATGTACGGTAACCGACTCTCCCGCGAGTTCACTACGGGTTTGAAAGATTTCCTCGTAGTGTCTAATGCGAACAAGCAGAAGGGTTTTGTTATCTGTCCATGTGTTGACTGTAAGAATCAGAAGGGTTACTCTTCCTCAAGAGAAGTTCACCTGCACCTGCTTCGGCACGGTTTCATGCCAAGCTATAATTGTTGGACCAAGCATGGAGAAAGAGGGGTTATAATGGAAGAAGATGAAGAAGGGGATGATTTCATCTATGAAAGCTATCTTGCTCATTTCGGTGATACTTTCATGGAGGATGCTGAAGGTGAAGGGGAAGGTGAAGGGGCAGGTGAAGGGGAAGGTGAAGGGGAAGGTGAAGGTGAAGGTGAAGAAGAGGCACGTGATGAGACCGTTGATGATCTTGGTCGGACCATTGCTGATGCACGGAGACGCTGCGAAACTGAAAAGGAGAGGGAGAATTTGGATCGCATGTTAGAGGATCACAGAAAGTCGTTGTACCCTGGATGCGATGATGGTCTGAAAAAGCTGGGCTGCACACTGGATTTGCTGAAATGGAAGGCACAGGCAGGTGTAGCTGACTCGGCATTTGAAAACTTGCTGAAAATGTTGAAGAATATGTTTCCAAAGAATAACGAGTTGCCCGCCAGTACGTACGAAGCAAAGAAGGTTTTGAAGATCGACAGAGAGTTCAAAGATTTTGCAGCTGACGCAAGGAACATAAGATTTGGTCTAAGTACAGATGGCATGAATCCTTTTGGCGAGCAGAGCTCCAGCCATAGCACCTAGCCCATGACTCTGTGCATCTACAACCTTCCTCCTTGGTTGTGCATGAAGCGGAAGTTCATTATGATGCCAGTGCTCATCCAAGGTCCGAAGCAACCCGACAACGACATCGATGTGTACCTAAGGCCATTAGTTGATGAACTTTTACAGCTGTGGGGCAGACCTGGTGTCCGTGTGTGGGATGAGCACAAAAAAGAGGAATTTAACCTACGAGTGTTGCTTTTCGTAACCATCAACGATTGGCCTGCTCTTAGTAACCTTTCGAGACTGTCAAATAAGGGATACAATGCATGCACGCACTGCTTACATGAGACTGAAAGTGTACATTTGCCAAATTGTAAGAAGAACGTGTACCTTGGGCATCGTCGATTTCTTCCAAAAATTCATCCAGTAAGAAAGAAAGGCAAGCATTACAACGGCAAGGCAGATCACCGGCCGAAGCCTGCGGAACGCACTGGTGCTGAGGTATTTGATATGGTCAAGGATTTGAAAGTCATCTTTGGAAAGGGTCCTGGCGGACAATCAGTTCCGAAGGGAGCTGACGGGCACGCAGCCATGTGGAAGAAGAAATCTATATTCTGGGAGCTAGAATATTGGAAAGTCCTAGAAGTCCGCTCTGCAATCGACGTGATGCACGTTACGAAGAATATTTGCGTGAACCTCCTAAGCTTCTTGGGCGTGTATGGGAAGACAAATGATACAAAGGAAGCACGGCAGGACCAGCAACGTTTGAAAGACCCTGATGACCGGCATCCGGAATGGTTTCAAGGTCGTGCCAGCTACGCTCTGACCAAAGAAGAGAAGGTCATGTTTTTTGAATGCCTGAGCAGTATGAAGGTCCCGTCTGGATTCTCGTCCAATATAAAGGGAATAATAAACATGGCGGAGAAAAAGTTCCAAAACCTGAAGTCTCACGACTGCCACGTGATTATGACGCAATTGCTTCAGATTGCTTTGAGGGGGCTCCTGCCGGAAAATGTTCGAGTAGCCATTGTGAAGCTATGTGCATTCCTCAATGCATCTCTCAGAAGGTAATCAATCCAGAAGATCTACCACGGTTACAGAACGATGTGATCCAATGTCTTGTCAGTTTCGAGTTGGTGTTCCCGCCATCCTTCTTCAATATTATGACGCACCTCTTGGTTCACCTAGTCGAAGAGATTTTCATTCTCGGTCCTATATTTCTACACAATATGTTCCCCTTCGAGAGGTTCATGGGAGTATTAAAGAAATATGTTCGTAACCGTGCTAGGCCAGAAGGAAGCATCGCCAAGGGCTATGGAAATGAGGAGGTAATTGAGTTTTGTGTTGACTTTGTTCCTGACCTTAAGCCGATTGGCCTTCCTCGATCGCGGCACGAGGGGAGACTAAGTGGAAAAGGCACGATCGGAAGGAAATCAACGACATGTATGGACGACCATTCTCTGACTGAAGCACACCACACTGTACTGACCAATTCTAGCTTGGTGGCTCCGTACTTTGAGAAACACAAGAATATTTTACGCTCGGACAACCCGGGGAAGCCTGAATCCTGGATTAGGAAGGCCCACATGGAGACTTTCGGCAGTTGGTTGAGAAAACATTTAATGAATGACAATGATGTTGTAGATCAGCTGTACATGTTGGCCAAGACACCATCTTCGACTATAACGACTTTCCAAGGGTACGAGATAAATGGGAATACATTTTACACGATCGCCCAAGATAAAAAGAGCACCAACCAAAACAGTGGTGTCCGCTTTGATGCAGCAACCGAGAATGGGCAAAAGGTCACATATTATGGTTACATAGAGGAGATATGGGAACTTGACTATGGACCCTCCTTTAAGGTCCCTTTGTTCCGGTGCAAATGGTTCAAGCTAACAGGAGGTGGGGTAAAGGT
>NC_057801.1:827707983-827708516 GCF_018294505.1 Triticum aestivum | reverse complement strand
TTTAGAATTTTGAATTGAATTAGTTTTTTTTCTGAATTTTTTGATATAATATTTGTGTTTTTAACATATTGAATTGAATTAGTTATTTTTTCTGAATTTTTTGATATATTATTTGTATTTTTAAGATTTTGAAAAAGAAAAAGTATTTGGAAAATACCTTTAGTCGCGGTTGGCCTGCCCAACCGCGACTAAAGGTCGTTGCGCGCGGGAACGAAAAACCCGCCAAAAAAGTCCTTTAGTCGCGGGTCGCCTCCCCAACCGCGACTAAAGGTTACCCTTTAGTCGCGGGTCGCCTCCCCAACCGCGACTAAAGGTTGCCCTTTAGTCGCGGGTCTTCTCACCAACCGCGACTAAAGGCCCTTTAGTCGCGGGTCGCCTCCCCAACCGCGACTAAAGGGGGGGCTATAAATACAACCGCCCGACCCGTCGCCTCCATTTCTCTGCTCGTTCTCTGCCGCGCCGAAGGCCTGCCGCCCTCGCCCTCGACGCCGCCCGCCGTCGACCTCGCCCTCGACGCCGCACGCCGTCGCCCG
>NC_057801.1:827703219-827707937 GCF_018294505.1 Triticum aestivum | reverse complement strand
AGAGAGCAGAGAGAGAGAGAGAGAGAGAGAGAGAGAATTTTTTTTGTTCTTTTTAATTTTAACTAGTTAATTAGTTTAACAAAAACGGTAAATAACTTAAAACTTGATAATTAACAAAAAAACCGTAAAATTTGATAATTAACAAAAAAAACGTATATACGGAGAGGGGGCGGCGAGGGGGGCGGTGATGCGCGCGGTGTTTTTTTAGGGATCGAGAGGGGACGGCGAGGGTTATAAATGTGTTGTCCTCGCCTCCCTCTCCGTGACGCCGTCGTCTGCCGCCCCGTCTCGCGCTCTACCGCGACACCCTCTCCCACCCCTTCCTCGCCCCCTCCTTTTGCCACCGCCCTTTCACCACCGCCACCGCCACCGCCCCCCTTCTTCACTTAATTAATTTGTTTTTACTACATGTTTTCAGGACTGACATAATGGCGGACGATAGAGCTGACCCGATTATGGACAACTATGATCCGGACGGTGAAACACATATGTTCGGCATCATAAACGGCGATATTCTATATGTGCCGACCGGACAAGAAGAAGATGATATCTCTTCTTATCTGAACCTTGACGGTGAAGATGAAGGGCGCCGTCAGCAAGATGATGCCGAACAAACGCCGATAAACGACGATCTTCAAATGGAAGTAGCAACCACCTCCGGCGCCGAGGTATATATATATACATTGAGCCTCTGGTGATACAAACTAACTGATTTGAATAAATATGTGTGGACTAACGCGCGCGACTCTCTTTCTTATTTTAGCCCTCGGCCGGATCGTCGAAACAATCGAGTACGTCGTCAAAGCGTGGCGCAACCAAGACGATGAAACAAGGAGAAACATGCACCATCGAGGTTGTCGACAGTGCAACCGGCAGGCCGCTGGAGCCCCGCAAGAACGCCACCAAGTTTGTCAACCAATGCGGAGCCATTGTTAGAGACAACGTCTCGATCACCGTCCAGGAGTGGAATAAGCCAAAGAAGGAACGAATTGCTGGTTTCACTTTCGTCGATAAGAGAACAAAAAAAGATTGCTTCAAAAAGCTTATGGAACATTTCGTTCTACCTCCGGAATACAACAAATTCGATGAGGAGGGTAACAAGATTGAGGAAAACAAGGAGAGGAGGAGGCTAGTCAAACAGTTCGCTCTTCATAAGATGGCCGACGCATTCCGGAAATTCAAGCAAAATCTAGCCCATGACTTTGTCAAGCAGAACAAGACTCCGGATTTCAAAGGACAATATGAGAAACTGAAACATGATTGGCCAGAATTTGTGAAGCAAAAGAAATCGGAGCAGTTCATTCAAATATCGGAAAAAATAAGGAAAATGCGGCTAAGAAGGAGTACAATCATATTATGGGGCCAGGAGGGTATCGCCTTTGGGAGCCTAGGTGGGAGAAGATGGAGAACGAGCTGAGGGCGCGAGGAATCCGTCCAGGTACGGAGGGATGGGACCCAAGGGCCAAAAGCTGGTGGTACGGGCATGGTGGAACGCTGAACCCGGAGACAGGGGACTGTGTTTACCGGGGCAAAATAATTAAACCCACCCAAGCCCTTATTGACGCAATGAGGGATGCTCAAGAGGGGAAGGTCAAGTTCAACAGAGAGAACGACGCGCTGACAAAAGCCCTCGGGAATCCTGAACACGGAGGACGTGTACGAGGCATGGGGCACATTCCGTGGAAAATAGGGTTCCCCCAGAACGATGACCCGTACGGTTACAGAAGCCGGAAGAGAAAGATGGATCGGGAAGCAGATGTTGTGGCGCGGTTGGCATCGGAAATGGATGTGATGAAGAAAACCGTGAGTGTACTAGTAGCCGAACGAGATGCAGCTCGGGCGCAGCATGAAGATCATCCAGCGGATCTCAGAAGCCAGCAGCGGAGAAACAGTGTGGCTTCCACGGAGGCCCCACCGGCTGGTGCAGATGCACCGACGATCGAAATTACTGCACCTGAGCCTCTGGTGGTCGAAATTACTGCACCGGAGCCTCTGGTGGTCGAAATTACTGCACCGGAGCCTCCTCGCTACCCCGTGAACGATATAAAGGAGATGAAAGAATGTCATCTGTATTATCCTATCGGGAACATGTCCGTGAAGGTAGCCATCGGCAGTGCTTTACCATGTTTACCTGGAGCACTCCACCACAACACCCCCATTCAAGATGGCTATGCTCGTGTCACGGTGGAGGACATAGTCCAAGGGTTTGAGGACCTGGAGATTGACATTGCTACACCTGAAGGGGAGAAAAGACTTGGAGATGTCAAGCGCCATTTCATTCTATGGCAAAAGAAGTTTATCAAGTTTCCAGGCGAGGCGCCAAGGACAACAAGTCCACCCCCCTACGGTGGTGGCGGTTCACCTACACCTCCGTCACGTCAGCCGACGCCCCCCAGTCCACAACGTCCGGCGGGTGATCAGACGCCGCCCCCCAGTCCTCGTCCGGCGGGTGATCAGACGCCGCCCCCCAATCCACCTCCGGCAAAGAAGCAGAAGCAGTCCTGGATTATTTACCCGGACCCTTATGTACCTAAGACCACAAAGGTACCGGAGCCATCATTGAAGCCTCTCCCCACAAGGCCTTGGGAACGTAGTGCCGAGGAAACTGCCGCGGCCGCGGCTGCTGATCATGAGAAATGGAAGGCGGACTGCAAGAAGAAAAGAGAGCCCGAGCCCAAGCCAGTATTTTCTGATGAGCAAAAGAAGTGGGCTAAGTCATTTTTGAGCACACCGTCCCAAGCCGCGAAGAATCTGCCTGACGACTATGCACGTGAACTTCGTAGGCAGGCACTCATGTTGAAGGAGAAGAAAGAGCGGGCGGAGAACCAGGAGAACAAAGCCTTGGAGGAGGCCGAGAAAACGGAATTAGAAAGTAAAAAAAGCGGGAAACGAGTTGCCCAGCTCGGGGAACAAAGTAAACAATCGATTGCCCCACTTATAGTGAAAGCCGCCGGTCCGGATGACCCCGATATCATAGCAGCTGCGGCAGCACATGGATTGACTGTAACGAGTGCCAGAGAACAAGCGGCCAACTTAGGTATTACTCTTCGTGAACTGTTAGGCCTTGATGAGGCGCCAGTGAAGGAGGTAGTAATTACATATGTGAAGAATGGGCCTCTCGTCGAGCCTGCGCAGGAACAGGATCTACCTCCACAAATGAAAGGTCTGTTGAAATGGTACAAGGGTTACATAAAAAATAAAAACGCCAAAGAATATATTTATGCGGAAGTTAGATATGAGCATCACTTCAAACATTACTATGTACAAATTCATCTGAGTGAATTGTTCCAGCTTTTCAATCTGCGCGAGCTCGACAAATCCATCATCAGTTGCTACGTTCTGTAAGTGATTTATTTCTACCCCATCTCGTTCATATTGCCTGCACTATATATATGTCCTAACTATATTGTTGTGTCCGCTATTATACATGCAGAATGAAGATTAAGGAATGCAGAGTAAGGAACATCTATAATGTTGGGTTCATTGACCCACACATCGTTAATGGATATGTGTTGGAGCATCACCCCGCCAACATGGAGGCAGACCTGTGGCAGTTTCTTACAAAGCAGGAACTCAAAAGTGATATTCTATTTCCTTACCATTTTGGGTGAGTGTTTCTGTCTTGAGCACATTCTCTTTTGTTTACTCCATGCATGGTATGTGGCCGGCTAATCGATGAGTTATGCATGACGTACTGTGCATGTATCGTGTCCGCAGGTTCCACTGGATTCTGCTAGTAATTAAAGTTGACACCTCAGAATGTCTCGTCCACGACTCTCTGAATAAGGATCCAAAGCTTTGGGTCGACATGAGAAGAATGCTGCAGAAGTAATTATTTTCATTCATTTGCGCTCTATATCGATCGGCCTATTTCGTTCATTTCCTAATATCAAGTAACTAATAACTCTCTTGTTCATTTAATTTTCTTTGCCTCGTAGGGTTTGGAGACGGTTCGTAGATACAAAGGTCGGTGAATTCAAAAAAGAGCTAGAATTCAAAAGGGCAAAGGCTAAGAATGGTGAGGATATTCAGCCAGCGGGGACCAATCTATGTGCATACTATGTCTGTGAGATGATCCGGAGATACACCTCTGAGCGGGTTCCGAGTGATACCAATGCTCAGAGGAATAACCTCCGGATGATGCTTAGTCCAGAAGCTCACTTCCGACCACTTCAAAAGGAACTAACTGGATGGTTCAGGAGGGAAGTACTCCATCCTAAAGGAGAACACCATTACGAGGACGTACAACTTTATATGCATTAAATTATGTATGGAAACTTGTTCAAAATTGTATATGGTCATCCGATCATATTGAATATATATTGTATATTCCTCTTGAATTCTTTTTGGTTCTAATTTCAAATTTGTTTGAAATTGTACATTCATATGCATGTATGTAGTACCGTAGAATATGTGAAACTCCTTCGAAATTAAAATAAAGCACAAAAGAAATAAAACAATACATATTAAACAGAAAACAGGTTTAAGGGGGGGGGCTAAAACCCTAAACCTGCGGCGGCCTTTAGTCGCGGTTGGCCAGAAGAACCGCGACTAAAGGTCCTCCGCCCCGACGGCCACCTGGCGCCCACGTGGACGGGCCTTTAGTCGCGGTTCTTAAGCAACCGCGACTAAAGGGTGGGGCCTTTAGTCGCGCCCGTTCGGTCGCGGTTGCGCAACCGCGACTAATGGCAGTTGCGAACCGCGACCAAAGGCCCTTT
>NC_057801.1:827687265-827702759 GCF_018294505.1 Triticum aestivum | reverse complement strand
GGGGGGGGGGCAACCTCAAATATTTGTTACTGAATGCTTCAGCCATGATATTTATGATGTGCATACCTACATGGGGGTTTCTCGCATAAGCCGGTTCTTGGGTGTGGGCCAACCTAGGGCTTGGATCGTGAACTAGGTTACAAATTGGAGCATAAATACCTACATTGGTTTGTACTTTTTACCTGGGGTTTGTAAGAGGTTGAACTAGATTATGAAGTAGAGCATGAATATCTACAGTGGTTTGCATTGGAGTCCATTTCTCATAGAGGGGAGAAGACCTTAGCAGGAAAAAGCTCTCCCACTTCTCTCTAATAAAACCATGAAGAATGTTTTATATAACCAGTTTCGGTGTTACGCCACCAAAATATAAGACTTCCTCGAAGTGCACTGGTTAAAATTTAGGTATTTCCGATGGAAATCATTTCTCCAACATGTTATCCTGCCATGCCTCAAACTAGTGTCGCTACAGAAGTCGATGCACACTAGACCATCATGCCATTTGCATTTGGTTGTTCCGACCAAGCAAGGAGGTTTTACCGGGGCATGTGTGGTATTCAAGGTTCCATCCAGTAAATTGACACTTCAAATCCAGATCATTTTACATATGAGGGAGGATAAGGCCGGTGGCATGACAAACTGGGGTAGCACATGCCAAATGCAAAGCTATATATGTGGGTCCTTCTTATTTCAAAAGAACAGCACAAAAAATTAAAGCTGCAGGGATGCACACCAGGATGCCATGCATGAGGAGAAGTAGTTGTGAAATTGCTAGGGCTCATATATATTACCTGCAGACTAGATCAGAGGTTTGCGATTCGTGCTTTGGATTATTTTAAGCAAAGCTGCTATGCAGACAGCGGTATCCAGTGCCAACGCCTTGGGAGGAAACAACATCAAGGACAACTTTTGATGCTCTATGCATGCATGTAGCAGCTGTTCTTTTGAACCTCCAACTATACTTAATCAAAAGGAATCTTCACTTTAGTGGTTGGTGATTTCATTCCCACATACATAGATCCAGGATCCACCAAGTATTCATGACTAGATCCGTTGGACATTGAGCATTGGCGCCCCTACGCGGAAAGAAACAATTCAGCACTGGCATAACAACTCACACTTAGCCCCTGAACAACGTGTGTGGAATCTTTTACCAGTAAACTAATGATTGACGCCCGCGGGACGAGGAGGTGGGTGGCATCATAAACTCGAGCAGTACATGCCAAAGTGCAAAGCTGAATTGTTTCCAGAAACCAACGAAAAAAAGCTGCATTCATGCACGGCAGGAACAGGATGCCATGAGAAGCAGTTGCCACTTGCCTAGTTGCTAGTCTTAGAATAGATCAATAATGTAAACTTGCAGACAAGATCACGTTTGGATTTTAGGCTTTGGATAGGAATGAATGAAGCTGCTGTGCAGGCAGCGGCATCCTGGGCGTAACTAAAAATACTCTTCTTTGGTGACCTCAACTATATACTCCCTCCGTCCCAAAATACTTGTCGGAGAAATGAATAAAAATGAGTGTATCTAAAATTAAGATATGTTCAGATACATCCATTCCATCGACAAGTATTTTCGGACGGAGGGAGTACTCAACTAAGGGCGAGTTCGACAGCTCTCCGGCTCCCAACTCCTTCAACTCCGGGTCCGGACCTAGGTCAAACGGGCTAATTCCCAGAGTTGACAACAAGAACCTCTCGATGAGTTTAGTGCAAGATATGAGGAGTTGAGAAGCTGGGAAAACCGAGTTTCTCTGAAATGGCAAAGCAAGAACTGCCCAAATTTACCAAGTTGTGCCACCTCCAAGTGAGACTTGTGTACTGAGTGTCTGATTTGAGTGTCTGATTCGGTCAATCCTTTCCTACCCTGTAGTAACGATTCGCTTGTTCCCATCCTCTTCTCTCTGCCGGGCGAATCCTTTCCAACAAACCTAGCCGCAGGTGCCACCCACAGACCACCTGCCCAATATCTCAATGTAACATAGATCACATCTAGCGTCCCTCTCATCCCTCTCGTGCCACCCCAGCAAGGCGATCGGAAGGGAAACCTAAAGCCACCGTCGAACCCAAGTGCGTGGTCAGGAAAAGTCCGTTCGAAGCCGGTGGCGGCGGGGCCTCTTCGTCCCTTTGCACATGGAGTCGGCGCGGGCCGGCGACTCAGGCTTGGGCGTGATGCGGCTGCCGGGTGTCACGTATGGCGGGATCTGCTTGTTGCGGCAAGACAACGGTGTTGTGGTGGTTTGTGCCTTGGATAGCGGAGATTGTTGTCTCCATTCTCCGGACGGCAAGAGCTGTGGGTGACGCAGTCTGCGGAGGCCGCCTATTTGGCACCGGATGTGGCCTGTGCGGTGGAAGGGACGTTTGGGTCCGATCTAGGCTCGTCGGGGTCCGATATGGGCTGGCGTACCCCGTATGACATGTTTGAGTCAGGATCTCTCGGCAGCTACATCGTCAGTTGGGTGATGCTGGAGACCTTGCTCGTCGGCTAATACCGGCGGCGAGGAAGGGGAGGCTTGATTGTTGGTGATAACTGAGCCAACTTCGATCACGGCGGACGCTGACAATGTCTTCTCATCGTTACCCTGATGAAGGTGTCATCGTTGTAGCTCTTGTCATCTAGCTCAGGCTACTCCAAGGGAAACTCGAGATATGGGTCTCTCCTTGATCCAACGATGGCGACGATTTTACCCTTCCGGGGTCATAGTTTTGGAGCAGCCGCTGGAGGGTTTAGGAGGTGGAGCGGCGTTGTCTCTAACGCATTGACGATGGCGGGTCTCGGCGGCATGGTGTAGCACTAGTAGAAAATAGGGCTTTCGTCCAAACTCAATATACACATTAGTCCCGGTTGCATCACGAACCGGGACTATTGTGAGCATTAGTCCCACTTCGAGCAGCTAAGGCGTCGGGAAGGCATTAGTCCCGGTTTAAATGGGACCTTTAGTCCCGGTTTGAGACACGAACCGGGACTAAAGGGTGCAATGCCCTTTAGTCTTTCCAGTTTTGTAAAAAACAAAAGAAAAATGATAAAAACTTCAAAAATTAAAATCCTTCGAGATGTAGTTATGTTACTACATCTACTAGTTAGGAAAAATTTAAAAACTTAAATTTGGACATGTTTTGCAAAAAGGTGTTATGAAAGAGTAAAACGGTCATATCTTTTGCATACGATGTCGAGAAAAAACACATAATATATCAAAAAGTCAGCACGAAAGGAAAACAAGATATGCTCAAGTTTTAGTTTTTTTGACTTTTCGTTTAATCTGGTCAAACCCTGGTCAAACTACGGTGAAGCTACTTATTCAAGAAATATTAGTGTTAATAAATAATTATTTTTATTTTTTATATTTTTGGTCAAACTATGGTCAAACTACTTATTCAAGAAATATTAGTGTTACTAAAATAATTATAGTTTTTTTAGAATAATAGTTTCAAACTCAAATGGTGCTTAATGCTCAAGTTCAACTCCTAAGGGTTAATAGGATTGACAACTTAGTATTGTCAGAAAAACAACTAGTGCAAACTTGGAAATTAGGGGGAATAGAACTCGAAAGTTAAGCGTGCTTAGGTTGGAGTAGTGAGAGAATGGTTGACCATCCAGGAAGTTAGACGATTTGGAATGAGTGGTTCATAATTGAGCAATGATTATAGTGGGTGATTAGAGATTAAATTGTCAAATAACTCAGAAATTTAAAAATAAAAAAAAATTTAATTTTTTTACAAAAAATTCAGAAAAACAAAATTTTAAAAAAGAGGCCCTCTAAAACTCGGACTGATGGCCCTTTTTCCACTAATGTAGTGGAGTAGCGGGGGCAGATGCATCTTGATGGACGGGCGCATGGTGGTTTCAACCTCATTTTATTAAAAACATAAAGGTACCACCCATCAGGTCTCGTGCCACCGGCTGCTATGACGAGCTTGTCACTACGTCATCAAGTCCTCCACCTCCATCCCCTCTTGCCACCCGGATGCACCAGGGCTCCTCCATTACAGACCCACTCGAGCTCCGCTACCACCAAAGACATGCTCAACTGACGTCGCACATGTCCAAGCTCGCCCTCCACTAGGAAGGTTTTTCCTCACCCAGAGTGTAAAGAGGCATTGCAGCCTACACCTATAGGATACTGCTAGACCCCTAATGCCGTGGTCGCGTTGGGGTGAGGTGTTTGCACATGGGGCAATCGCCTTCACATCCAGTGAGATTTTTGATCCCGCAACCATGGTCTTCCGGTAATAAC
This sequence comes from Triticum aestivum, assembly GCF_018294505.1. Classification (NCBI taxonomy): domain Eukaryota; kingdom Viridiplantae; phylum Streptophyta; class Magnoliopsida; order Poales; family Poaceae; genus Triticum; species Triticum aestivum. The sequence continues at coordinate 827,698,527 of NC_057801.1, read as the reverse complement.
CGCTACCGCCTCCAACACGGTGGAGGGCCGTGCGGCGCCGCAGATGTATGTGCAGTTGGGTGTTAGCACAACCATCCCTACTGGGAAAAGCCTTATAGATGAACACCAACTTGTGGCGGGCATGACAAGGCACCCGCCACTGGTAGTTAGGAAATATAGCAGTGGCTGGTGCTATGCAAAGACCGCTAGAGCTATTTCCGCAGGAGTGGAGGGCGTTATTACTGACCCGCCATAGGTAAGTGCTTCTGAGTATGATCATGTGATGAATGCTAACAGTGGTGGGCGGTAAACGTCACCCGCAACTGGTGCTCAAGGCAGCTATAGCGGGCGCATCTTCGGACTCGCCACAGATAAAGGCCTTCAACCGGCTCACTACCCCCAAAACTATCCAAACATCAGCTATGGCAGGCAGTTGTTACCGCCCGCACATAAGTCACTCAAAGTTTCCTTCCTGCGACCCCAATGTAGCTGTGGCGCGTGGTCGTGTCCACCCGCCGTGCTAGAATATCACTGTCCATGCGCGCGCCCCTTTTCCTACCCCACTTCATTCTCACTCACTCAGTCTTCCCCTTACTCGCTCTTGTCGCCGCCGTCGTCGCCTCTTCCTCCCGGCCCGTCTCGTCGCCGTCGCCTGCCTCCTTGCCAACTACATCCACCGTCGGCCATGCCGTACTCGTCGCCGCCCGCGCCCTCCACCCCATCGCCCTCGCCCTCGATTCGTCCCATCGCTCTCGCCCGACCTCGATCCACCCCGCCACCCTCCGCTCTGGCCTGTAATCCCTCGCCATCCCCGCCCCACTTTCCGTCCCTCTTCCTCGCCACCCACAGCGGCCACACACACGGACGGCCGCAGCAGAAGCCACATTCCAGTAGGGTCAGGGTTATGGGTCATGTAATTGTTCATGTTGAGTTCATACTGAGTTAGTGATCTTGTTTACCAAAGTCCGAGTAAGTGATCTTTTCGCCTTACTTTTTTCAATTGTTTGTTCATTACGTTTTATGAGCTATAACTTAGGCAGTGGTATGTAGTCTTGTAATAGTTACGAAGGTGTGCTCTCTATAGTCTTGCCCGGCATGCATTTTTTTCTTATTCATATTGTGCAGGGATTCATACGAAGCTCTAAAGTTTTGGCGAAACGTTGATTTATTTTCATTTCCCCAAATTTCTAGCACTTAATATGTCCACTTTACATGAGAGGTCATGACAAATTTATTTTGTTTGTTTTTGATTCATATTATGCTGTAGTATATGTGACCAATTCTTTACAGGGATACATAATAGGCGCTAAAGTTTTGGCGGAACGTTTTTCCGTTTTGCCAAATTTCTAGCACTTAATATGTCCATTTTACACGAGAGGTCATGCCAAATTTTACCGGATATCTTAAAATTTATGCATTTGTATGTTGTAGGTCCTTTTTTCCGAAATGGCGGACAAAGGCAGGTAGCACGGTATTTTCAAGAGGCCCTGGATGAAGTGGTCGGCTAAAATCCAAAACCCCAACACTGGCACCAAGCAATGGCTCGGCACGTTCGACATTGCCGAGGAATACCGGCAGCCGTGGTTCGGTTTAGATGTAAAATTCACTAGCCTTCGTTGTTTATCCGTTGCATGGTAATAGGGAATTTTTGACGAAGATAGAAAGGGAATGCCTTTATATAGGGCGTCGTATCCAGTGCATCCGGCATAGGTCGTGCATCCGTATATCCGTCGACCACTCAGCCAGGCGATCAACATCTGACGCATGGGATCAAAAGCAACACAAGTTTGCAAAAGCACGCCCGCCGCTGCTCCTAGTTCAGCCTGCTAATTTGCTAATAACCCCTCCGCCAAGCACACACCCTAATTCCCCCTCTCAATCCCTAATCACGGCCGCATCCTCCATCCCAGCGAAAGGCACGGCTGCGACATCATGCATCCACCGGGACAATCGCCACGACGGGTTTCATCCGCCCTGACGATCTCAGTGACGGTCACGATGGAATGCATCTGCGAACTCCCCATCAGCATGGTGGGGAAATCCTCGTCGCGTGATAAGCTGCAACACATCACGGCGGTTTCTACTGTTATGGATGTTGAACATGCATCAGCGGTGATCCATAATTCAAGTGGTGACCCTCAGTATGCCTCCGCATCTAGCCATCGTGAGGCTCATCTCACTTTCCCTGCTAATACTAGTACTGCAGAATCTGAACCGAACTTCAGTATGGTGGATGGAGCTTGAGGTAACATCGGTAAAATCTGACCATGTTGTGTACTATGACCCTGATGAGTATTTGTCTATGGTGTACATGCGTACTAGTCTAGAGAATAACCGTGTTGATGCATGTGCAGCTACAGGATCAGGCAAAAGCTTGCAAACTCAAATGAATGACGAATAATTTGCTACCCCAATAAAGAAAGAAAGCATTCCCCTATTCGTGAGTTTAATAAACTTTCCTTCACCATGCTTCTTATCAGTTCAGAGAGTTGTGCATAATGATGATTACTGTGATCCATTATTTATGTTTCAGTGCCCATCTTTTACGCCGAGATGCGGCGAAAAATTGAAGCCTAAAGTAGGATACATTTGAAGGGCATAGGCTGTGGAGGAGTTCTACAAGTTGTATGCACATCATGTGGGTTTTGGAGTTCATTTCGGACAACAGAAAAAGTTGAACAAAGAAGTGGTTCGGACAAAGCATTTCATGTGCAGTAGGAAAGGATTCAGGATTGACAAGAACAAGGAGCTTAAAGACCCATCAAACCAATCAAAGAAAATCCGTAAGAATACAACCACACGATGTGGTTGTGATGCACATATCTTCGTCAACTTGTGTGGCAATAACACCCTCAGTCTGTTGAAAATCATGAATTTATATTAGTGAGTTATTAATGTTCACTTCCTTGATGTACTGAATTCTTGTAATGGATGGAAATTTGTGTTTGCTAAACTGTCTTCCTCTTATTTTCTCTCGATTGATGCATATTGAACAGAGTGTATCAAGCAGCAGGGCCACCATGTCACATAAATCTTAAGCATGCTCTGTTTTTTGTACAAAGATCATCATCTACCATATAGGAGAAATACATGTACAAGAATGTTTGTCGGCCTGTGAGCCATCATCCCTTTATTTAGTTGTATGCTCATTTGATTCATCAATGATTACGGCTGTTAGTTGCTTAATTAGTACTATCAGTACCATTAGGTGTAATATTTCGCCAGTAGCATATGAAATCATCCAGGGAACAACTCAGCTTGCAAACCTACATCGGCCTCAGAATATTATTCACCAACAGAAATTAAACAGTCGTTTGTTTGTAATCTTGCTGGTTTGGAAGTTTGCAGCAGCAGCATCATGTCCTTGTTTGTGAATAACTGAATATGTCAAAGAACGTAGGAATGCAGAATCAGTAGAAATGCCCAAGCACCGGCTGATAATATTGCCTTGGATCAGCTGTGTTACATCATGTATTGCAGAATACCTCAAATCACCAGGAACAAGCTAAATTCAGTTGTCTATAAAAAACAATGCTCAACAGCAATGTACAATTCATATTCTGATGTCTGAAGCTACACACACATTTAACAAAGAACAATTCAATGGATGAGCTCACAAGCTACAATATGCACATAGCTACATTAAACATGAGCAAGAAAATCCAGAAATGTTGTCCTTGTTCGCTATGCAAAAGTATTGCCGGCCACACGAGTCTCTTGCTGCAGGTGTACAATGTCGTCAGGCAGAGGAGCAACTGCTGCATGCAGGCGCAGTTGATGGTGCACAGCTTGCGGCCGGCGGCCAACTTGGCGCCCGGAACCGACAAGAAGGCGGGCGGGTGCGGAGGTAGGCCAGACATGGTGATCTCGCCGCGACCGTCGTAAGGATCACCAGGGCCGTGGAGCCGATTGAGGCGGAAGGGCGCGGGTGCGGAGGCGGACGAGCAGGACCACCGTCGAAGCGATCCGAGGCGATGGAGCCGTTCGAGGTGGACGGGCCAAACGCAGCTGCCGTGGAAGGATTCACCTCAGCCGCCGCCATGGAGCGACTGGAGCCTGGAGGAGAGGATCCAGATTGAGAGGAAGACAAACAAGGAATAGGGAATTAGGATGTGTGCTTGGCGGAGGGGGTTATTAGCAAATTAGCATGCTGGACTAGGAGCGGCGGCGGGCATGTTTCTGCAAAATTGTGTTGCTTTTGATCCCATGCGTAAGATGTTGATCGCCTGGCTGAGGAGTCAACGGATATACGGATGCACAACCTATGCCGGATGCACTAGATACGACGCCTTTATATAGATCGAGAATTGATGCCTGTTACATTTTAGTTCTAAATCGATCTTCCAGGTGTTGGTTTGGCAATAACTACACAGTCCATCGATCTCCATAACGGTTTGACGCCCGTCGCTGGTGCCGGCCCCGCCGCCCTCGCGTGCATGCCTCTCAAATTCGCCTCTACCTACCCGAGTGGCAGCGGTTCAGAAGAAAAAGGGAAACGTCCCCTGCCGGACGACCGGCCGCGCGTCGAGCCGGTCGCGTGCGCAGCGTACGATCCTCCCTGATCCACCGGCTCCTGTTGCACCCACGCGCACATGCTGGTCGGCCCCGACCAGTTTTTCTTTAGCTGCCAAACCGCTTTTTCCCCCTACACTTGTCTCTATCCCTACCCGTGTCCACTCGTTTCCTCTTGCAATCGCCATGGACAGCCGTCGGAGCCCTGACCCGTTGATATCGAGCTACAACCTGCGAGTTGTTTTTTAGGGACCGGCGTGATTTTTTGCTGCGACTGGCGACGGCGAGGCATTTTTTGCTACAATCGACGAGTAAATTTGCTAGGACCGGTGTGACCTTCTGCGGATGCCAGCGACGACGAACTTTTCTACGAACGACGACGAGTTTTTTTTTGCGGGATAAACTTCCGATCTATTCATCTTCAATCATAATAGTACAGCAAACACTAGAAATAACAAAAATTAGCGAATTTTTTGTTGTGTCCTAGCGATGGCAAGCCATGTTTTTTGCTACAACCGGCTATTACTTTTGCTGGGATCGATGAGATTTTTGTCGCGACCGGCGATAATTTTTTTTGCTACGACCCACTGATGGCAAGTCATTTTTTTTGCTGGAACTGGCAATCATTTTTGCTGGGACCGGCGAGAATTTTTTTTGTGACAGGCGGCCGGCGAGAATTTTTGCCGCGACCTGCTGATGGCTAGCCTTTTTTTGCTGCAACCGACGATCAACTTTGCTCAGACCCGGGAGAACTTTTGTTGCGCCAGCGACCGACGGGAATTTTTGCTAGGACCAGGTGATTGCAAGCCATTCTTTTTTGCTGCAACCGGTGTTTATTTTTGCTGCGACCAGCAAGAATTTTTGTTTTGACCAGTGACCGGCAAGAATTTTTACTACGACCCGGTGATGGCCATTTTTTTTGCTGCAGCCAGCGTTCATTTTTGCTGGGACCAGCAAGAATTTTTGTTGCGATCAGCTAGCGAGATTTTTTGTGGCTGAGAGTTTTTTTGCTAGGATAGGGGAGATGATTTGCTGGGACTAGCGAGACAGAAAGCTGCAACGGGCAAGACGATTTGTTGGGTCCAGGAGAGGCCATGCTACATCGAGCCTTTTTGCATGAGGCAACGACGTCGAGTTGCGACGGTGATGCAGGGCGGCGGCACCGAGCTGCAACAGTGGGCGGGATATTCATGGGAGCTGGGTTATCACGAGTCGACGAGCAAAGCATCGGAGCATGGCGCTGGCAACTCGTTTCGTGCATGCGCGGCCGGACGACAGAGTGCTTGCGAGGGGACAACAGCAAGTTGCAACCGCGATGCAGAGCAGCCATGGTGAGTTGTGATGGTGGACACTCGCGGAAGCTGGGCGTCACGAGAAAAGCTATGGCGCATGGCAACCACTACCCGTTCCATGCGGGCGGACAAAGTAGGCTCGTTTTGCATGGGATTCAGTGGTTTCAGTTTTGCATGACCCTTCCCTCAAAAAAAAAAGTTTTGCATGACCCAAACGAGCTAGATCCAACGTTTCAGGATGGACGAATCCAATGGATGCAAGTGGACCGGCGGAGCGACTCGGCCGGTCGACCGGCGCAGAGTAGCGCCCCCCTTCTATATGGACGGTCAGATCTAAATGGTACTCCAGTGGGTGTTTTCAGAGTACCAGGGTACAGTAAAAAAGCTCGAGCCCAAAACGCTGCCACTGTTTAGTAATAGCGAGGCTGTGAGAAGATCTATTTACCTGTGTTCGACCAAGTTAAAGACAGTTTTAGTCCCAGTCACCTAAAATAAAGCTGAAGGGAATTCTCTGTAGATACCCGAGAAGTTTTTATTTGCTGAAATTGGTTAAGCGGTTTAAAAGCTATGAAAAGAACAACAAAGGACTCAGTAACTCGGGCAAAGTTTCAGCTAAACTTAGAACTGGTTATTTAGGTTTTTGCTTTAGGGAAATATTAAGTTATTCATGAAATAGAGAATTAACTTTTTTTGTATGTTAAATGATATAACTTTTATGTACCGGAGGCAGTTCGTTTAAATCCATAGAACAATGCCCTTTAGTAGGTGGTAGCAGGCACTCAGACAATCTTAATTTGGAGAAATAAGAACGAAGAAAAGACAAGTTACTTGATGATGCAATTGTAGAGAGTGATATGATATTTCGTTGATGACGTGAACTACAAAAGGATTATCTTGGTTTAGATTTGGGCTTCTGAAACATGCTCAATTCAGTTGAAAGGATGTATTGCAATTATGTAGGGAGGTGTAACTGTTTGGATTTCAATGCCACCTTCACCAATAGACGGCATACCAAACACTGCCATAAGAGTTATGTTTATTCTTTTGTCCTCATCTTATATGCTTCGTTGGTTTGAAACTGTTTGTATTGATCCTTTAGGAATCTCTTGAAAATATGTTGCGATCTTGCCTTTGGGAAATTTGGCTGCAGCAGTGTTGCTTTGTAAATAAATGACATCCTTTTGTCCTCTATTGACTTACTACTGTGACCTGATTATTTTGTTTGTTTTCGTCTCCTCCATGTGTTTCTGTTTCTGTTGATGTGTGCTTCTTGCTGAGAAATGCAAAAGATAGCTCCTAGAAGCAACATGATGGGCCTGGGCTTTTGAACAATCCTCTAGCTCAGTCCATCGAAAGAGTGTAATGTAGTTATGTAAACACATGGGGTCACTAGTAAAAAACAGGGATTTGGTCCTGGGCAGATCAGAGCATTAGTCCCGATCGCGTTACGAACCGGAACTAATGTGAGCATTAGTCCCGGTTCGAGCGGCTAGGACGCCGGACGGGGCTCGGCTAGGTTTAGTCCCGGGTCAAACGCAACATTTAGTCTCGGTTGGAGACACCACCCAGGACCGCCTTAGTCCTAGTTGGTGTCTCCAACCGTTAGACCTTTAGTCCCGATTGAAGGTACCAACCGGGACTAAAATGATTTTGGAAGTTTCTTTTTTGTTTTACCATTTGCTTTCTGTTTTTAGTTTCTGTTTTAAATTCCTGATATCTTTTAGAAAATTTGATGTTTTTGAGTGATTCTTTTTTGCATTACATTCAAAATTTTGTCTAATTTCTATTTCTGCCATTATTTTTCAATTTTGAATGGTTTAAATAAGAATTTGTTCAAATTTGCTTCAAACCCTAGATTGTGAATAACTTGAGTTTAAAAATTGTTTTTAATTTAATTCTTTTTGCTCCCTAGACACATGTTAGACTGTTGTCATGGTAAGATTTATTTTGTTATTTTAGAATAATTTAAATTAGGATTTTAATTAAAAACAATATTGTTTTGCTTATATAGTTGTTTTAGTCATTTAATTGTTGTTTTTATTTATTTTTAGTTAGTTCTTTCTGTAGATTTTAGCATGTTGTAGTAACCTTAGTTGTGACTCTGGCTGGGACCATGCTAGCAGATGTAGTCGACGATGGGATTGGATGGACACCAACCCGGGCTAAAGGGGTTCTGCAATTTTCAAAATCTACCCCCCTGTATCGCCATTTTAGTTTTGAAAATAACAAAAGAAAATTATAATAACTTCAAAAAAGTAAAATCCTTCGAGATGTTGTTATGCTACTACATCTACTAGTTAGGAAAAATAAAAAATATAAATTTCGACATGTTTTCCGAAAAAGTGTTATGAAAAATGTAAAACGGCTATAACTTTGCATACAATGTCAAAAAAAGTATAATATATCAAAATGTTCAGCACGAGCATCGAGCATGAACATTGAGCATGAACATATATATCAAAACGTATAATTGTTATTTGGTGCCAGCGTTGAGCATGAACATTATATCTGGATCTTGTTTATTGCGAGACGGTTATTCATTTAAGTCAGAAAATAATGGTTATTCATTTTATATGAATATTATCATTTATCGTCATGCACCCTTGATGAATGGTCAAATTTTGTTGAATCTCGATCGTAGTGATACACATATTCATAATATTGATGCAAAAATATGCAAATTTGATAATGATAGTGCAACATACTTGTGACACTGCCGTTTAGGTCATATTAGTGTAAAGCGCATGAAGAAACTGCATGCCGATATTGGTGTAAAGTGCATGAAAAATCACCGTAAAGTTTCATCACGTTTGGACTCCGTTTGATCTTAATTTTATGAAAAGCCAAAAACAAGCAAAAAAACTGCAACTGGCACTGGGCAATAGGGTAATAGGTTAGTCCCAAAAAATGATATATAATTTCAAATAAACATTCAAGATTGATACTATAATAGCATGAAACAATAAAAAATAATTGATACGCCAGAGACGTATCAAGCGTTAATCCTTGCAATTAACGAGTACAAGGGGATTGACAACCCTCTTGCCTGTGTTGAGTGCAAGTATTTGCTCTTTTGCGCGAAGTTACTATGGACTGGATATTTGCGTGATTCTCCTATTGGTTCGATAACCTTGGTTCTTACTGAAGGAAATACTATCCGCTACTATATTGCTTCACCCTTCCTCTTTGTGGAAAATCCCAACGCAGCTCACAAGTAGCAATGACAAAACACAATGTTTCGTCTGTGACACCTATGGACCTTGGCAGGCTCATGCAGTGTGCCCATCACGTCAGTACAAGGGGCGAGGGAATAGGAGGAAGCCGAGGACATGGTCACGATGGTGCTTGTGTATATCGTTAAAACACATACTATTCCATACTCGGTTAAGAAAGTTGTGCTCATCACATACCCTAAGTTTATTTGGTTTCTACATCTATAATTTCTAGTACCTAAGGATCAAATGATTGGGCCAGTGCTGTTGGGATAACTAAGGGCCAAATATTAAATCTATTTTTCTTAAAAATATGGAAACAAGTAGAAATTTACTGGAGGCCTAGGCTCCCACTCTTTTTCCAACATAGGCACACCCCTGTCTGGCATGAAATATGGTTTTGTGAATTAAGATGTCATGAATACACAAATCTTACAGGGTTAGGTTGTTGTTGAGCGAGTTGAGAAATGCCAAGTCTACATCGTTGTTAAAATGAGTACAAAGTGTTGATTAGTGACACTTTCATTTTTAGAGGAATTCAATGTAAAATTTAAATCCAAAAAACATCAATGTCACTTACGACAATTTGAATTTTGGAACTATGTCATTCTTATATAAAGTACACACGCATGTTTCCAATGCCTACTACTTATCCCAGAAAACCAAAAAGGACAAATTTGAAGAATTGAGTAGCGCCAACGTAAAGTTGTGATTTTTGGAATGACTGCAAACTGACACTTTTTGTGCTACTAGTAATTGTGTATATTGAATGCAGGTCCAGTTTGGCAGTAATACCATTTCCAAGATTAGCCACAGTTAATGTTCATTCCAAGATTAGTTTTGTTGAATGCAATTAATGTCGTTTCCAAATTTATATTAGTGCAATTAACATGCTTCAAAATTATTGATGATGCGATGGATACATCAATGGGGCAGCGGGATACGTTGGATATACATGGTTGGATGACTCAGATCCTTTGGACTCATTAAACTCGTTATTTTATAAGTAGTAGTAGATTATATTTATACTTTTAGTTACACCTAAAATTTGTTATATTCTACTGCAAAAAGCAGATATCTCCGCGGAGCTGTTTGCTAGATTCATATACACGAAACACTCCCTTGAGTTCCATAGATATTTATAGATGTCACAGAAAACACGATAAATAACCCATTAACACACCATGAGGCATAATTGGTCCTAAGTTAATTTGCTGAATAATGTGGAAGTACTGGTTCATTCAAGTTATGAAAGGATCAACTGTACCAGAATGTCAATTTAAAAAACTGGAATTAGATTATACTACTACTTTTTGCAATATTGTATAGCTTCACTTCACAGTTGAAATGAATTTGTCATGGTAAATATAACAACAACACGAATAAAATTTCTAGTGAATATAAGTGATAATTTCAAGTTATTTATGTTGCTAGTTATACATAAAATAAGTTGTCAATAGAATATATCAAAAAGTTTATCAAGAAAAGGAACATGCATTAAAGGGCAAGCGATTTCTAATGAAGTCAAAATGTTTAGCATAAAGTTATCGTTTAGAAATAATCTCCATTTGTATTCTCTGCGTTATTAGGTTCTTAAGGCCGAGAAAATGTTTAGTTCATTTTGAGGGTAGAAAAACAAAAAACATCATTTTAACTTCTAAGTGGTAGAGATTATAATTCCGCACTAGCTTGCCCAATACAACAAAGCTTGTACATCAAATAGTAGAAAGGGGATTGGAGTAGATGATGGGTTTGGGAATTGGTGAGGGTTAGAGATAATTGAGTGACGGGGAGGGGATCATGAAATACCCTCCAACCCCGGTCACTTTTGGACTAGAAGCGGCCTCTACCAAATAAGGCCTAAGATAAAATGATTTTGGACATAATGTATTCTGATATTTATTTATTTTCATGTTTTTACAGTCAAGATATTTTTTCATGGGGCCTCTTGATTTGTGTCGTTATTATTACCTTTCTCCATAAGAGAAAACGAGGTTTAAAGATATTTCTAATTTGTATTCAGATTAAAACATAAATGCAATTTTTTGGTTTATGCAATGTGGTTCTCCTATTTTTCTAAATATATATAAAAAGATATATTGTTATTAATACAACTAAATGCGGGCACAATCTCCAGGTGGTCCGTAACGTCTGGTGACTCCCTCTTGAGTTGGTGGCTAGGCATAGTTTTGCATAGCAATTTGGAAGGAGTTTTCGTTTCTCTATTTATTGAACTAGTGTTTTAACCCATGGACTTATGATGGGTG
>NC_057801.1:827669904-827686925 GCF_018294505.1 Triticum aestivum | reverse complement strand
GGTGTACCTGTGTGGGGTGGAGAAAATCTCCTTGAGCTTGTTGTTTGTAAGACCTATCTTTTCTATATGAATAGGAAGGGGGGGGGGGTGGGGGATCCCCTGACCATCGAAAAATGCCGTGCTGAGCAGATACCTGTCCATGGCCATCAGGGGCCTCGGCTTCCTAGTGCTTACTTGTACCACTGTCGCCCTTCTCGGTGGATTTGTCTCTACTCTGCAGAGGAAGGACTTTTGGTGTCTTACATTCATTATCCTTTGTGCAGATAGGTGGGTTAGTGTGCCAAACTTCTTTGTATATTTCTGTTTTGAGGGATTCTTCCTACTTATCAAGCTTGGAGGTATACAAATAACAGGATCTTCGATGTTCATCTGACTGAGAAACTGAGTTATAGTATCGGGGAATTCTTTTGGGCTGTTATTGATGTTGGACATACTCTTGTGAGTGGCAATGCTCAATATCTAAAGTTCAATAGCTTAAGAGCTGTTGTTGCCATGGTAGAATAAGTGGTTTATTCTATTCTGTTGTGCCCTCTGGCGCCTGTTGTTAGCGTCCCTCCTACACCTGAGCAGAAAGCCAGAGTGGCAGCAGGCCGGCCTAGGAGGGAAAGGAGGTCGTGCCACAAGTTTACTGGGCCTCAATGGGTCTCTTACATGTTACACCCAGAGGAACCCATCACGAGCTGATACAAGTAGGTGTAGCAAGTGTGTTAGGGTATCTCAGCTAGGATCAGGAACTAAACGGCGGTGGCTCGTATCTCCATTCCTTCTTAGCTGCTTCTTTCTCCCCAAGTTGTAATCCCTAGCATGTACTCCATCCACCATTAATCCATGGATATCTAGAGGGTAGCTAACACGTGGTATCAGTCGCCATCTCACCCCTCTTCCCCACGCTGGAGACGCGCAAGCATGCCGCCGATCGTCAACAACTTCTCACCACCATGGATCCGGCCCTCAAGTCCTACATTGACAGGCTCACGGAGACCTTAACAAAGGCCAACGAGGACACCCGAGCTGATATCAAAGACCTCTCAGCGCGGATCGACTCCCAGTCGGCGCAGGTGGACGCGCTTACGGCATGGAAGCCGGACCTCAAGGCCCGTCTCTCCAAGCTCTAGGAGACAGTGGGCAAACACCAGAGTGAGCGGCTGCCCACGCCGAATGCGACCGATGGTGGATCAAAGGGGGCAGATCTCTCTGATCCGCCGCTCCATGGCATGGTCCACGGGCTGACGAAAATATGCCCTAGAGGCAATAATAAAGTTATTATTTATTCCTCATATCATGATAAATGTTTATTATTCATGCTAGAATTGTATTACCCGGAAACATAATACATGTCTGAATACATAAACAAACATAGTGTCACTAGTATGCCTCTACTTGACTAGCTCATGAATCAAATATGGTTAAGTTTCCTAACCACAGACATGAGTTGTCATTTGATTAACGGGATCACATCAATAGGAGAATGATGTGATTGACTTGACCCATTCCGTTAGCTTAGCACTTGACCGTTTAGTATATTGCTATTGCTTTCTTCATGACTTATACATGTTCCTATGACTATGAGATTATGTAACTCCCGATTACCGGAGGAACACTTTGTGTGCTACCAAACGTCACAACGTAATTGGGTGATTATAAAGGTGCTATACAGGTGTCTCCGAAGGTACTTGTTGAGTTGACGTATTTCAAGATTAGGATTTGTCACTCCGGTTGTCGGAGAGGTATCTCTGGGCCCTCTCGGTAATGCACATCACTATAAGCCTTGCAAGCAATGTAGCTAATGAGTTAGTTACGGGATGATGCATTACATAACGAGTAAAGAGACTTGCCGGTAATGAGATTGAACTAGGTATTGAGATACCGACGATCGAATCTCGGGCAAGTAACATACCGATGACAAAGGGAACAACGTAAGTTGTTATGCGGTTTGACCGATAAAGATCTTCGTAGAATATGTAGGAGCCAATGTGAGCATCCAGCTTCCGCTATTGGTTATTGACCGGAGACGAGTCTCGGTCATGTCTACATAGACACTCGTAGTCTCTGAAGGATGAGAACCCACTATTTCTCGAACCCGTAGGGTCCGCACGCTTAAAGTTAGATGATGGTTATATTATGAGTTGATGTGTTTTGATGTACCGAAGGTAGTTCGGAGTCCCAGATGTGATCACGGACATGACGAGGAGTCTCGAAATGGTCGAGACATAAAGATCGATATATTGGACGACTATATTTGGGCACCGGAATGGTTCCGGGTGAGATTGGGACAATACCGGAGCTCCGGGAGGTTATCGGAACCCCCCGGGAGGTATATGGGGCTTAATGGGCTTTAGTGGAAATGAGGGGAAAGGAGCAAGGGAGGGGGCGCCCCCCCCACGCCCAATCCGAATTGGGAGGGGGGGCGACCCCCCTTTCCTTCCTCCCTCCTTCCTCTTCCTTCCCTCTCCCTCTTCAAATAGGAAAAAGGAGGAGTCCTACTCCCGGTGGGAATAGGACTACCCCCTTGGGTGCGCCTCCTCCCCTTGGCCGGCCCCCTCCTCCACTCCTTTATACGGGGGAGGGGGCACCCCATAGACACAACAGTTGATCATTGATCTCTTAGCCGTGTGCGGTGCCCCCCTCCACCATAGTCCTCCTCGATAATATCGTAGCGGTGCTTAGGCGATGCCCTGCGTCGGTAGAACATCATCATCGTCACCAGACCGTCGTGCTGACAGAACGCTCCCTCAAAGCTCAGCTGGATTGGAGTTCGAGGGACGTCATCGAGCTGAACGTGTGCAAGAACTCGGAGGTGCCGTGCTTTCGGTGCTTGATCGGTCGGACCGTGAAGACGTACAATTACATGAACTGCATTGTGCTAACGCTTCCGCTTTCGGTCTACGAGGGTACGTGGACACACTCTCCCCTCTCGTTGCTATGCATCACCATGATCTTGCGTGTGCGTAGGAATTTTTTTGAAATTACTACGTTTCCCAACAATGGCATCAGAGCCTAGTTTTATGCGTTGATGTTATATGCACGAGTAGAACACAAGTGAGTTGTGGGCGATACAAGTCATACTGCTTACCAGCATGTCATACTTTGCTTCAGCGGTATTGTTGGATGAAGAGGATCGGACCGACATTATGCATACACTTACGCGAGACTGGTTCTACCGACGTGCTTTGCACATAGGTGGCTGGCGGGTGTCAGTTTCTCCAACTTTAGTTGAACCGAGTGTGGCTAAGCCTGGCCCTTGAGAAGGTTAAAATAGCACTAACTTGATGAACTATCGTTATGGTTTTGATGCGTAGGTAAGAACGGTTTTTGCTAAGCCCGTAGCATCCACGTAAAACTTGCAACAACAAAGTAGAGGACGTCTAACTTGTTTTTGCAGGGCATGTTGTGATGTGATATAGTCAAGACGTGATGCTATATTTTATTGTATGAGATGATCATGTTTTGTAACCAAGTTATCGACAACTGGCAGGAGCCATATGGTTGTCGCTTTATTGTATGCAATGCAATCGCCCTGTAATTGCTTTACTTTATCACTAAGCGGTAGTGATAGTCGTAGAAGCAATAGTTGGTGAGACGACAACGATGCTACGATGGAGATCAAGGTGTCGCGCTGGTGATGATGGTGATCATGACGGTGCTTCGGAGATGGAGACAACAAGCACAAGATGATGATGGTCAATATCATATCACTTATATTGATTGCATGTGATGTTTATCTTTTATGCATCTTATCTTTCTTTGATTTATGGTAGCATTATAAGATGATCTCTCACTAAATTTCAAGATAAAAGCGTTCTCCCTGAGTATGCATCGTTGCCAAAGTTCATTGTGCCCAGACACCACGTGATGGTCGGATGTTATAAGCTCTACGTCCATCTACAATGGGTGCAAGCCAGTTTTGCAAACGCAGAATACTCAGGTTAAACTTGACGAGCCTAGCATATGCAGATATGGCCTCGGAACACTGAGACCGAAAGGTCGAGCGTGAATCATATAGTAGATATGATCACATAGTGATGTTCACCATTGAAAACTACTCCATTTCACGTGATGATTGGTTATGGTTTAGTTGATTTGGGTCACGTGATCACTTAGATGATTAGAGGGATGTCTATCTAAGTGGGAGTTCTTAAGTAATATGATTAATTGAACTTAAATTTATCATGAACTTAGTACCTGATAGTATTTTGCTTGTCTATGTTTGTTGTAGATAGATGGCCCGTGCTGTTGTTCCGTTGAATTTTAATGCGTTCCTTGAGAAAGCAATGTTGAAAGATGATGGTAGCAATTACACGGACTGGGTCCGTAACTTGAGGATTATCCTCATTGCTGCACAGAAGAATTACGTCCTGGAAGCACCGCTAGGTGCCAAACCTGCTGCAGGAGCAACAACAGATGTTATGAACCTCTGGCAGAGCAAAGATGATGACTACTCGATAGTTCAGTGTGCCGTGCTTTACGGCTTAGAACCGGGACTTCAACGATGTTTTGAACGTCATGAAGCATATGAGATGTTCCAGGAGTTGAAGTTAATATTTCAAGCAAATGCCAGGATTGAGAGATATGAAGTCTCCAATAAGTTCTACAGCTGCAAGATGGAGGAGAATAGTTCTGACAGTGAGCATATACTCAGAATGTCTGGGTATAACAATCACTTGATTCAGCTGGGAGTTAATCTTCCGGATGATAGAGTCATTGACAGAATTCTTCAATCACTGCCACCAAGCTACAAGAGCTTCCTGATGAACTATAATGTGCAAGGGATGGATAAGACAATTATCGAGCTCTTCGCAATGCTAAAGGCTGCGAAGGTAGAAATCAAAAAGGAGCATCAAGTGTTGATGGTCAATAAGACCACCAGTTTCAAGAAAAAGGGCAAAGGGAAAAAGAAGGGAAACTTCAAGAAGAACAACAAACAAGTTGCTGCTCAAGAGAAGACACCCAAGTCCGGACCTAAGCTTGAGACTGAGTGCTTCTACTGCAAGCAGACTGGTCACTGGAAGCGGAACTGCCCCAAGTATTTGGCGGATAAGAAGGACGGCAAGGTGAACAAAGGTATATGTGATATACATGTTATTGATGTGTACCTTACCAGAGCTCGTAGTAGCACCTGGGTATTTGATACTGGTTTTGTTGCTAATATTTGCAACTCGAAACAGGGACTATAGATTAAGCGGACACTGGATAAGGACGAGGTGACGATGCGCGTGGGAAATGGTTCCAAAGCCGATGTGACCGCCGTTGGCACGCTACCTCTACATCTACCTTCGGGATTAGTTTTAGACTTAAATAATTAGTATTTGGTGCCAGCGTTG
Source organism: Triticum aestivum (assembly GCF_018294505.1). Classification (NCBI taxonomy): domain Eukaryota; kingdom Viridiplantae; phylum Streptophyta; class Magnoliopsida; order Poales; family Poaceae; genus Triticum; species Triticum aestivum. Next base: position 827,681,604 of record NC_057801.1, on the reverse strand, counting down.
AGCATGAACATTATATCTGGATCTTGTTTGATGCGAGACGGTTATTCATTTAAATCTGAGAATAATGGTTGTTCTATTTATATGAGTAATATCTTTTATGGGCATGCCCCCTTAAAGAGTGTTCTATTTTTGATGAGTCTCGATAGTAGTGATACACATATTCATAATGTTGCAGCCAAAAGATGCAGAGTTGATAATCATAGTGCAACTTATTTGTGGCACTGCCGTTTAGGTCATATTGGTGTAAAGCGCATGAAGAAACTCCATACTGATGGACTTTTGGAATCACTTGATTATGAATCACTTGGTACTTGCGAACCATGCCTCATGGGCAAGATGACTAAAACGCCATTCTTCGGAACTATGGAGCGAGCAACTGATTTGTTGGAAATCATACATACTGATGTATGTGGTCCAATGAATGTTGAGGCTCGCGGCGGGTATCATTATTTTCTCAACTTCACAGATGATTTGAGTAGATATGGGTATATCTACTTAATGAAACATAAGTCTGAAACATTTGAAAAGTTCAAAGAATTTCAGAGTGAAGGTTAAAATCATCGTAACAAGAAAATAAAGTTTCTACGATGTGACCGTGGAGGAGAATATTTGAGTTACGAGTTCTGTCTACATTTGAAACAATGCGGAATAGTTTCACAACTCACGCCACCCGGAACACCACAGCGTAATGGTGTGTCCGAACGTCATAATCGTACTTTACTAGATATGGTGCAATCTATGATTTCTCTTACTGATTTACCGCTATCATTTTGGGGTTATGCTTTAGAGACGACTACATTCACGTTAAATAGGGCACCATCAAAATCCGTTGAGACGATGCCTTATGAACTATGGTTTGGCAAGAAACCAAAGTTGTCGTTTCTTAAAGTTTGGGGCTGCGATGCTTATGTGAAAAAGCTTCAACCTGATAAGCTCGAACCCAAATTGAAGAAATGTGTCTTCATAGGATACCCAAAGGGAACTGTTGGGTACACCTTCTGTCATATATCGGAAGGCAAGATATTTGTTACAAAGAATGGATCCTTTCTAGAGAAGGAGTTTCTCTCGAAAGAAGTGAGTGGGAGGAAAGTAGAACTTGATGAGGTAATTGTACCTGCTCCCTTATTGAAAAATAGTTCATCACAGAAACCGGTTCCTGTGACGACTACACCAATTAGTGAGGAAGTTGATGATATTGATCATGAAACTTCAGATCAAGTTACTACCAAACCTTGTAAGTCAACCAGAGTAAGATCTGCACCAGAGTGGTATGGTAATCCTATTCTGGAGGTCATGTTACTTGACCATGGCGAACCTACGAACTATGAGGAAGCGATGATGAGCCCAGATTCTGCAAAATGGCTTGAGGCCATGAAATGTAAGATAGGATCCATGTATGAGAACAAAGTGTGGACTTTGGTTGACTTGCCCGATGATCGGCAAACCATCGAGAATAAATGGATCTTCAAGAAGAAGACTAACGCTGATGGTAATGTTATTGTCTACAAAGCTCGACTTGTTGCGAAAGGTTTTCGACAAGTTTAAGGGGTTGACTACGATGAGAATTTCTCACTCGTAGCGATTCTTAAGTCTGTCTGAATCATGTTAGCAATGGCTGCATTTTATGATTATGAAATTTGGCAAATGGATGTCAAAACTGCATTCCTGAATGGATTTAGGAAGAAGAGTTTTATATGATGCAACCAGAAGGTTTTGTCGATCCAAAGGATGCTAACAAAGTGTGCAAGCTCCAGCGATCCATTTTTTTGATATATGACGTGTTGTTCATCTCCACAGCAGCGATCCATTTATGGACTAGTGCAAGCCTCTAGGAGTTGGAATAAACTCTTTGATAGTGTGATCAAAGCATATGATTTTATACAGACTTTTGGAAAGTGAGTGGGAGCTCTGTAGCATTTCTAATATTATATGTAGAGGACATATTATTGACTGGAAATGATATAGAATTTCTAGATAGCATAAAAGGATACTTGAATAAAAGTTTTTCAATGAAAGACCTCGGTGAAGATGCTTACATATTGGGCATCAAGATCTATAGAGATAGATCAAGACGCTTAATTTGACTTTCACAAAGTACATACCTTGATAATGTTTTGAAAAACTTCAAAATGGATCAAGCAAAGAAATGGTTCTTCCCTATAATACAAGGTGTGAAATTGAGTCAGACTCAATGCCCGACCACTGTAGAAGATAGAGAGAAAATGAAATATGTTCCCTATGCTTCAGCCATAGGCTCTATCATGTATGCAATGCTGTGTACCAGACCTGATGTGTGCCTTGCTATTAGTTTAGCAAGGAGGTACCAAAGTAATCCTGGAGTGGATCACTGGACAGCAGTCAAGAACATCCTGAAATACCTGAAAAGGACCAAGGATATGTTTCTCGTTTATGGAGGTGACAAAGAGCTAGTCGTAAATGGTTACGTTGATGCAAGCTTTGACACAGATTTGGATGATTCTAAATCGCAAACCGGATACGTGTTTATATTGAACGGTGGAGCTGTCAGTTGGTGCAGTTCTAAACAAAACGTCGTGGCGGGATCTACATGTGAAGCTGAGTACATAGCTGCTTCATAAGCATCAAATGAAGGAGTCTGAATGAAGGAGTTCATATCCGATCTAGGTGTCATACCTAGTGCATCGGGTCCAATGAAAATCTTTTGTGATATTACTGGTGCAATTGCCTTGGCAAAGGAATCCAGATTTCACAAGAGAACCAAGCACATCAAGAGACGCTTCAATTCCATCCAGGACCAAGTCCAGGTAGGAGGCATAGAGTTTTGCAAGATACATACGGATCCACGAGCAAAACATGATCAACACCAAGGCTCCATGGGTGTTAGAATGATTACTGTGTAATCTAAATTATTGACTGAAGGAAATATGCCCTAGAGGCAATAATAAAGTTATTATTGATTTCCTCATATCATGATAAATGTTTATTATTCATGCTAGAATTGTATTACCCGGAAACATAATACATGTGTGAATACATAGACAAACATAGTGTCACTAGTATGCCTCTACTTGACTAGCTCGTGAATCAAAGATGGTTAAGTTTCCTAACCATAGAAATGAGTTGTAATTTGATTAACGGGATCACATCATTAGGAGAATGATGTGATTGACTTGACCCATTCCGTTAGCCTAGCACTTGATCGTTTAGTATATTGCTATTGCTTTCTTCATGACTTATACATGTTCCTATGACTATGATATTATGTAACTCCCGATTACCGGAGGAACACTTTGTGTGCTACCAAACGTCACAACGTAACTGGGTGATTATAAAGGTGCTCTACAGGTGTCTCCGAAGGTACTTGTTGAGTTGACGTATTTCGAGATTAGGATTTGTCACTCCGGTTGTCGGAGAGGTATCTCTGGGCCCTCTCGGTAATGCACATCAATATAAGCCTTGCAAGCAATGTATTTAATGAGTTAGTTATGGAATGAAGCATTACGTAACGAGTAAAGAGACTTGCCGGTAACGAGACTGAACTAGGTATTGAGATACCTACGATCAAATCTCGGGCAAGTAACATACCGAAGACAAAGGGAACAACGTATGTTGTTGTGCAGTTTGCCGATAAAGATCTTCGTAGAATATGTAGGAGCGAATATGAGGATCCAGGTTCCGCTATTGGTTATTGACCGGAGACGAGTCTCGGTCATGTCTACATAGTTCTCGAACCCGTAGGGTCCGCACGCTTAAAGTTAGATGACGGTTATATTATGAGTTTATGTGTTTTGATGTACCGAAGGTAGTTCGGAGTCCCGGATGTGATCACGGACATGATGAGGAGTGTCGAAATGGTCGAGACATAAAGATTGATATATTGATAAGCACCAGCTACTTATTCGCCAATTTTACGCCCTTCGCCGAACGAGCTCTGTCTCTGATTATATTGAGCAATTTGAGAATCTTATGAATCATATCGTCTCTTATTCTGATGTTGTGCACCCACTGTATTTCTTGATGAGGTTCATTGAGGGCCTACGCATGGACATCCGTGTCGTGGTGATGGTGCAGCGGCCCAAGGACTTGGACACAACTTGTGCTCTCGTGATTCTGCAAGAAGAAGTTGCAAATGGACAGAAGGGGACCTGGTATAGCAACCATGAAGGGGCACCTCCTCAGGGTCGTGTTCGCTCAACAGGTCCTCTTCCATTGCCACCCCCTCCACCACTGGCACCGGCTATCTCACCAACAGCGGATGATCGTCGTGGCACGGAGTCAGTCCGCGCGGGGAGCGATCAATCCAAAATCACAGCCCTGCGTAACTTTCCTAGAGCCAAAGGATTGTGTTTCAAGTGTGTAGAACGGTGGGGTCATGATCATGTCTGCCCACCAACAGTTAAACTCCGTGTGATTGAGGAAATGCTCAGTCTGTTCAGCATAGATGCTCAGGAAGAGGGACATCAGTTACTGAACAACACCAGGAACAACACGATGCAGCGGAGAAAGTGTGGCAGCTGTCTATCAATGCCATATCGGGTACTGAGGCACCCAGTTGTTTGCAGTTGCACGGTTGGCTCCAGGGGCGAGAAGTGCTCATGCTGGTGGACTCCGGTAGCTCAGCTTCGTTCGTTTTGCAACACTTGTTACCTCATTTGCAAGGGGTCTAGTCTATGCCCAAGTCTATCAAGGTTGTTGTAGCCAACAAATCAGAATTATGGTGCACCCAGGAGGTGCTAGGCTGCTCTTGGTTTGCCTAGGGACATGTGTTCTCAACCAATTTCAGATTGCTTCCGTTGGGCTCTTATGATGTTATACCGAGTATGGATAGGCTGGAATACCACAGCCCCATGCTCATTGATTGGCCGAAGTGGTGTATGCAAATTGAGCACGACAAATTCACGATGGTACTACAGGGGGTTACTTCGCACACATACAAGTGTGAGATTCTGAATGCGGTGCAGTTAGCAAGTATGGAAAAACAAGAAGCAGTCGCCTATGCGGTCCACCTGTGTTATGCCCAGGATTCAGAGAACATCACTGACATATCTTGCACAGAGCTGCCACCAGAAATTGCCAAGGTACTGCTGGAATATGGAGATGTGTTCATGGAACCTATTGGACTGCCACCTTAGCGTGACTGCGACCACCAAATACCGCTGATGCAGGGTGCTCAACGTGTTAACATCCAGCCATATCGTCTTAAACCTCACTACAAGAAATATGTCAACTTGTGACCATCACTATTGGTCACTGAAAGGTCATTGTTTTTCATTTGCAACCTTTTTGTGACCAAAAACAGAAGGTCAAAAGCTGTCGGTCGTAAACTGAAATTAACGACCTTCTTCGGGATAAGGTCTTAGACGTTTATGACCAAAACTAAAGGTCGTGGAACCCATGACCTTTTGTTTTGGTCACTGGCTGTCTGCCCAGGCCACATCGGATCCGACATGGCAATCTAACGTGGCAAAGTTGCGACCAATTGAAAAGGTCGTTGATAAGATTCAGCCCGGTCCAATTCGCTGTTCTACATGGGCCTAGCCCAATAATTTAGCCTTTTTATTTTTTTCCTATTAATTTCAGCATGGGCCATACCCCAGAATTCGGCCTTTTTGTTAGGTTCTTCCATACTATGGGGCTTTGGCCTTTTTTGCAATATATTTCTTTTTTATTTTCTAAGGTTTTATTGTTCCGCTTTTTAAACAATCCAATGCTTGTTGGGTTGTGGACTTCTCCAGCCCATTTATTTGTCCAATATTAGATCTCATATTTTGAAAGAAATGTCTGGAGAATTTTTTTTCATATTCAAATCAGGAAAACTCCTTGTCGAATTCAAATCATCCATCATATCACATCACATAACACATCTCCCAGGTTTACATAACACAACAAAATCATCTCGGAAATACATTTACACAGGAATATAGCAGGAACAGAGGGAATATATGCTACTATCCTAACATGTACTTATATGCATGTGTGCTTGCTTGACCGGCGCATGCACCACTGTAGCAGACAAGCAAGTAGGCATCGTTGACGTCTACTCACAACTTTCCTCGCACGAGAGAAAGAGTCAAAACAAAAAATATTAGACCATAATATGACACCAGACCACAGATTAGTAACTTTAAATCAGAAAGTATATCCACATGACCGTAAAATAGTCCCAGACCATCACAAAGAAGCCAAATACTATTAACTGATGATTAGTAGACACAGACATGATTCAGCCACATAATGGCTACCACAAGCAAAAGTGACAACTGTGTAAGCAAGCTGCTAGTTTACACAAGGTGATTGAAATCCCGCTGTTTAGTAAGTATACATGGTAGGCTACCGCTGCTAGTGTTCTAAACCCATCAATACAGGAAACACGTAATTTGCCGTCTGTTGATTATAGACGACAAAGACGTAAATCCAGACGGTAAAGAAGTTGCCGTCAGGAAGTAGACGGCAAAGTCAGACGACAAAGATAAATCAGCAAATAATACTTTGTCATCTGCTATTTTTTTAGGATGACGGCAAAGACTTTGCCGTCAGTCTATATTGTTTGCCGTCAGCAGGTAAACCAGACGGCAAAAAAATGGCAACAGACGGAACGGACGGCGTTAAGTGTTTTGCCGTCAGCCAGACTCCTTCTTTGCCGTAAGCCAGATACATCCCAGACGGCAAAGTATTTTATATTAAAATAAACAGGACTAACAGTTAAATTGCAGTGGCCAGAGATGTTTGAAAGCGTTGGCATAATCATCACTTGCGTTTTTTATAGTCTCATAATAGTTCACGTGTGCCATGTTCTAGTAGCCTGACAATCTTCTCTGAATAAAAAACAAAATCCTTTGCCATTCGGAGCACAAAATCCTTGCCGTTCACAGCACGAATGGAACAAAATAACTGCATACTCAAATGACCACATACTAGATCATACAGATAGGAAATATGACAATCATCTATGGAGAATTTGTCTTAAAAACTATGGAGCACTACTAGAACCGGATTGACCCCATGGCCGACACGGCTAGCGGTGGCCGGTGCAGCACGGCGCGTGAGGCGGTGGGGGGTGGGGTCGGGGCCGGCGGGGGCGATGTCGTCGGGGCCGGGGCCAGCTAGGGCCATGCGGTCGGGGTCGGGGCAGGGACCGGCGGCGGCGATGGGGTCGGGGCCGGCGAGGCACGCGAGGAGACGGGGACCGGCGAGGTGCGCGAGGAGACGGGGCCGGCGAGGTGCGGCTGGCCTAGTCTCCAAGGGGACGGGGATGGGACCGATGCCGGGGAGGTGTGGCTGGCCTGGTCGCCGGCTTCCTCCAGCGAGCTCTGACCGAGCAGCAAGCCAGCCAGCCAGGGCGCGGCCGCGGAGGAGAGGAGCTTGGGAACGGGGCGCCATGGGTGGATCCGATGACGTGGTGGCTGGCGAGGTCGGGGCAAGGGCACCGGCGAGATGTGGATCGGATCGGGAGTAAGGAGAGATAAGAGAGAGAGAGAGATAGCGGGGGTGAGAGACAGTGGGGATCGTGAGAAGAGAGAGAGGATCGTGGGGATAAGGGAGGGGTGGGCTGCGAGTGGTCGGGGTGGGCCCAGCAACGGGCAGAGAGAGATAGCGGGGTGGGTTGTGCATCGCCATGGATCTGCTGCCACGTCATCGATTCGTGGGATCGATCCGTGTGCTGTGTTTTCTCTTTGCCGTCTGTGTTTTTTATTCCAGACGACAAGGATCATACTTTGCCGTATGCAATAAAACATACAGATGGCAAAAATCTTCTCCATCTGCATTTTCTATTACAGACGGCAAAAATCTTCTCCATCTGCATTTTATATTACAGACGGCAAAGAGCATACTTTGCCGTCTGTAATAAAAAAACACAGATGACAAAGATCTTTGTCGTCTGTTTTTTCGTTGCAGACGGCAAAGTGAGCTTTTTGCCGTCTATGTTTGTTTTTTGTTTACGGCAAAGTATATTTTGCCGTTAGTTTTTCTTTGCCGTCTGTTGATGATGGCAAACCGTTTCTTTGCCGTCTGCCCGACGAAAAGCTGACGGCAAAGACGCCCCTGACGGAAAATTACCTATTTCCCGTAGTGAATAAAGCATGATATAGGAGCAGAAAATAGGGAGCTGATGACCCACAAGTATAGAGGATCTATGGTAGTCCTTTCGATAAGTAAGAGTGTCAAACCCAACGAGGAGTGGAAGGAAATGACAAGCGGTTTTCAGTAAGGTATTCTCTGCAAGAATTGCAATTGTAGGTAACATATAGTTTTGTGATAAGATAACTTGTAACGGGTAACAAGCAATGAAAGTAAATAAGGTGTAGCAAGGAGGCCCAATCTCTTTTGTTGCAAAGGACAAGCTTGGACAATTTCTTATAATGAGAAAAGCGCTCCCGAGGACACATGGGAATTATCGTCAAGCTAGTTTTCATCACGCTCATATGATTCGCGTTCGGTACTTTGATAATTTGATATGTGGATGGACCGGTGCTTGGGTACTGCCCTTTCTTGGACAAGCATCCCACTTATGATTAAACCCTATTGCAAGCATCCACGACTACAAAAGAAGTATTAAGGTAAACCTAACCATAGCATGAAACTAGTGGATCCAAATCAGCCCCTTACGAAGCAACGCATAAACTAGGGTTTAAGCTTCTGTCACTCTAGCAACCCATCATCTACTTATTACTTCCCAATGCCTTCCTCTAGGCCCAAATAATGGTGAAGTGTCATGTATTTGACGTTCACATAACACCACTAGAGGAGAGACAACATACATCTCATCAAAATATTGAACGAATACCAAATTCACATGACTACTAAGAGCAAGACTTCACCCATGTCCTCAGGAACAAACGTAACTACTCACAAAGCATATTCATGTTCATGATCAGAGGAGTATTAATATGCATTATGGATCTAAACATATGATCTTCCACCAAGTAAACCAATTAGCATCAACTACAAGGAGTAATCAACACTACTAGCAACTCACAGGTACCAATTTGTGGTTTTGATACAAGATTGGATACAAGAGATGAACTAGGGTTTTGAGAGGAGATAGTGCTGGTGAAGATGTTGATGGAGATTGACCCCCTCCCGATGAGAGGATCGCTAGTGATGACGATGGTGATGATTTCCCTCTCCTGAAGGGAAGTTTCCCCGGCAGAACAGCTCCGCCGGAGCCCTAGATTGGTTCCGCCAAGGTTCCGCCTTGTGGCGGCGGAGTTTCGTCCCGTAAGCTTGCTAATGATTTTTTCCAGGGTAAGAGACTTCATATAGCAGAAGATGGGCACCGGAGGGCCAACAGGGGGCCCACGAGACAGGGGGGCGCGCCCAGTAGGGGGGGCGCCCCCCACCCTCTTGGCCAGGGTGTGGGCTCCCTCTGGTACTTCCTTTGCTCAATAATTCTTATTAATTCCAAAAATGACTTTCGTGGAGTTTCAGGACTTTTGGAGCTGTGCGGAATAGGTTTCCAATATTTCCTCCTTTTTCAGCTAGAATCCTAGCTGCCGGCATTCTCCCTCTTCATGATAAACCTTGTAAAATAAGAGAGAATAGCCATAAGTATTGTGACATAACGTGTGATAAAAGCATGATGCAAAATGGACGTATCAGGAGCTAGGGCTAGAAGATGGAGCCGACTCACCGAAGAGCTTGTGGTCGCCGCTGTACACAGCCGGCGTCACGCCGGTCGCCTCAAGAAGCACCACCGCGCCTGAGACGGTGCTAGATGTGAGCAAGAGTAGAGCACCTGATGCATCCATTTCAAAATAGAACAAGAACAAAAAATTAGGAAGGGTTTCAGAAAAGGACAGTTATTTAGAATGACACCAAAAATTCAGCTAGTACCATGCTTTTCGTTCTCTAGCTAGTTAAAATGAGATACTCATTGCACAAGTGCAAGTCATGCAAAATACTTCACTGCAACACATTATGCCTAAACTTCGCATAAGATATAATTGATAAAAAACAGTGCTCCTACTGCCATTGGAAAACCGGCACGAAATTGAGCGGTAACCGAGATATAATTGATAAAAATCAGTTTGCTGCTACTGCCATTCGAAATCTAACTGACCAACTAGTTCGAACAGTAGGCAAACTAAGACAGAAACAATTAAACCGGCACCGAATTGAGCGGTAATAGAGAGAGGAAGGGAGATGTGCAACTTGCAGCATCACTCATGGACTTCCACTTCTCACCACCGGCCTTGGCAATCTGCATTCTACCAACCCAAACCAGATAAGGACACATAATTCACAAGGAAACTCATCACAGCAACAATTCAAACGAATAGCACGAGACAGAGGTGGACCGGGCAAAACGGGACCAATGCGCTTACCATGGAGACCTGCTTTACGTCAGGGTGCTACTCCTTGTACTCCTTCCTGAAGTTGTTCCTGTGAAGATGAAACACATACCAAATCCTCGGTCAGGACGCGACTCCACACCACAGAAGCAACATGAATAGAACCAGGAACCAAGACTTCGACTCACATGAAGATGAAGAAGGCACTCGGGGGCGCTTGGGCTTGTTGGGGTCCTTCTCGGCCTTTCTCTTCTTCACCACGAGCCTGCGCCACCATAACAGAAACAACAACAACAACAAACAAAACTGAGTCAGGACCCGACACAAAACAATAGCAGCCACCACGGGAAACGAAAACGAGATGGGGAGATGAGGGAGTGAGGGGTCGGGGCACTGACCTGGAGTCGCCGGCACGGGAGCCCACCTTTGTTACTATGTTAAAGAAAGTTGATTTGCCAACATTGGGTAACCCGACCTGCATGAAACGTCAATATAAAATTCATATCTCCTCTTATTCCTCAATAGTAAACGTCAATAGTAAACTACTATGTTAAAAATAAGATGATGGTTCTGGAAATAGTAAACTTGCAAGACAATAAGACCATAAACACACTATTGCATTCACAGTTATTAGTAAAGCAACGATCAAAACTAGTGATAATGCAGAAGTAACTTTTGCATATGTCTAAGAGGACATGACACAATATCTACTCGTCAAAGAGGATATAACACAATATCTACCAGCTACAAATCCCAAGCAATATCTACTAGCACAGTTAACCAAAACAATTACAAACAGCAAAGGAAAAACATGAGGAGTTGAGGAACAGGATGGACTAGAATTCCTAACTGAATATTCACAAATCCAACACCAGCATGAAGCTAATTGAGCACTTGTACTAGAACAATGCACTTGCACATGGCAAAAGCTGATGATGCGAGAGCTTACGGCAAGATGTAGCTCCTGGCGAGCAGGAAGTAGATTGTCCAGAACTGCCTGTCGATCTTGGCTGGCAGCTGTTCACTCTACCGGTGACCATCAAACAACAAATCGCAGTAGCTCATCGCGGATCTGGACAAACGACAACCAAATATTTGGATCATATACAGGGTAAAAACTTGGGAAGTCCTACTAGCAACTTAAACAATCAACCTAGAAGAACTTTCGGACATACATGTTATAGAGATGGGGGTGAACAGGGGCGGAGAGGGAGCAGGGGAACGACCTTCTGAGGCGCGTCGTCGTGGTCGGGGTGGACGATGCCGTCCTCGTCCAGGTCGAGGTCGGACTCGACGACGTCCTCGTCGAGCTCGTCGGGCTCGGCGGTGGGGTCGCACATGTCCTGGTCATCCATGGAGGTCACCCGCCGGTTCAAATCCAACACAAAAAGGGGGTCAAACAACCAAGGAAGGAATGAGAGGATCGGGG
>NC_057801.1:827645029-827669575 GCF_018294505.1 Triticum aestivum | reverse complement strand
CGAGCGCGAGCGCGAGCAGGGCGAGGGCGAGGGCGACAGGAGCGCCGTGGCGTGCGGCGGCGCGGTGGTGGCCATCGGGGTGGTTGGTGCGATCTTGGTGGAGGGGATGGGGAGGGGGCGGAGACGGTGAGATTTTGGATTTGGTGGGCATGCGGTCGCATGATTTGTCGGTAAAGGCAGGCGACGGGCTGAGGGCTCCTCGACGTCGACGGGACGGCCAAGGTGTGGGGACGGCGGCGGCTAGGGTTTCGGCGAGCGGGTGCGGGTGATGGATTGGAACGGTGGTGAGTGTGTGTGTGGGTATTGGAACAGTGGTGAGTTGGTGCGTGGGGTCTACGGGTACGGTGGGGAGTGGGGGCATGGGTGAGAGGGTGAGGGGTGAGGGCTGCCATTGGATTCGGGAGCATCCGACGGTGTCTGATGCATGATCCGCGTGATATGCTTTTGGCCAATCAAAATGCAGCAAGCAATTTGAAAACTTTATGACCATCTAAATTGGTCGTAATTGATTAGATTAAAGATAAGTTTTTTCACGAAAACTTCATTTTTCATTTTTGGAGTACTCAAAATGAGTTTTTTTGTAAAGGATCAACCAAATATTTGTTCAAATGATACCATATTTTGCACAAGTTTGCATTTTGGATTGGCCAACAATATTCAGTAAGAGAGTTTTTATTTTCTTTGCACGAAAAATTAATTTTACATTTTTTGAGTGCCCAAAATGAGTTTTTCTTGTGAAGGACCTACCATATATTTGTTGCAAAACTGGACCTGATCAATTTTATAAAATACTAGGAAAAATTTACTGCACAATTGACCAAATGGTTGGGTGTCAAAACTTTTGAACCACCTCTGGTGAAAAAGACAAATTCCCGTCGATTCAGTAGGAAGCGGGTCAAATTTGAACTGTAGCTGCCTCATAGTCTGCTCTTTATTTTTTTCCAAAAAAATTATTTCAAGGTACATAAGTATCTATTTAATCAGAGAAACATCAAAAGTTTTCCAAGATTCAACCACTAGCTAGGAACGGTCAAGCCCGCCATTTTGACCACATTTTGAAACGGGCATAAAAAATTCAAAAAAATTGAAAAATTGAAAAACCTTCGCATTGTTTCATTATATGAGACCAAGTTTCCAGGAAAAATAATAAACTGTAATATGGCAATTATTTTGAAAAAAGTGTTCTTAGAAATGAGTTATCATGCATGAAGATTCATGGCTTTCAAGCCAAATGATCAATCTTATGGCCACATTCATGGCATAGTCTGTTCAAATGATCTCATATTATGCACAAGGGTGCATCTTGGAATTCCAAATAATGTTGCCTAAGGGAGTTTTCATTTTCTTTTCATGGAAAATACATTTTCCATTTTCCAAGTGCCCGAAATGAGTTTTTTTTGTGAAGGACCTACCATATATTTGTTGCAAAATTGGACCTAATCAATTTTATAAAATACTAGGACATATTTAATGCACAATTGACAAAATGGTTGGGTGTCAAAAGTTTTGATCCACCTCTGGTGAAAAATAAAAATTCCCGCCGATTCAGTAGGAAGCGGGTCAAATTTGAACTACAGCTGCCTCATAGTTTGTTCTTTATTTTTTCCAAAAATCATTTATAGGTACATAAGTATCTATTTAATCAGAGAAATATCAAAAGTTTTTCAAGATTCAACCACTAGCTAGGAACGGTCAAGCCCGCCGTTTTGACCGCATTTTGAATCATGCATAAAAAATTAAAAAATATCAAAAAATTCGAAAACCTTCGCATTGTGTCATTATATGTGACCAAGTTTCCAGGAAAAATAATAAACTTGTAATACGGCAATTATTTAAAAAAAGTGTTCCCAGAAATGAGCTATCATGCGTGAAGATTCATGGCTTTCAAGCCAAATGATCAATCTTATGGCCACATTCATGGCATAGTTTATTCAAATGATCTCATATTGTGCACAAGGGTGCACATTGGAATTTCAAACAATGTTGCCTAAGGGAGTTTTCATTTATTTCCACGGAAAATACATTTTCCATTTTCCAAGTCCCGAAATGAATTTTTTTGTGAAGGACCTACCATATATTTGTTGCAAAATTGGACCTAATCAATTTTAGAAAATACTAGTCCATATTTAATGCACAATTGATAAAATGGCTGGGTGTCAAAAGTTTTTATCCACCTTTGGTGAAAAAGACAAATTCCCACCGATTCAGTAGGAAGCGGGTCAAATTTGGAATGCAGCTGCCTCATAGTTTGCTCTTTATTTTTTCCAAAAATCATTTCTAGGTACATAAGTATCTATTTAATCAGAAATACATGGTTTGGTGGCGAGACATCGAGGTTTGGACGGTGGTCGAGGGCCCCAACTCTAGAGCGCGTAAGCTCGCATGCACCGCGTGGTCACCATCTGACCGTGGAGTTTTGGGCGGCCTAGGCATGTCTAGTGGGTTAGGCACTCCCCAGGTAGGTGCTAGGAAGAAAATTACAACATAACATTCTCATGAGGAGACCGAACTATGCTCAAAGATGAATTAGCAGCCAAGTGTTTGATTAGCGGTACGGGAAATGCACATGGCCAATGGGCGTGAGTTTTGGCTCACTACACCACGGTGAAACTGTAGGGGCAATCAACTTCCGGGAAAAGAAAACATTTTAGGTCAATTAAATGCCGGTAAAACTTTAAGTGCCGGGCAAATATTTATAGGTCAAAATATCTGCCGGGAATAATTTAGGAAGGAAGACAATGTATCTGCCGGCAACTTCAAGGTCAGCTGAACAGCCCTGGAATCAAAACAAGGGCGAATACAATGCCCGTAACCAGATTGGCGCGAGGTCAAAAAATATTTGAGGGAAAAGCGCGCGGAGTCACGCGGGACAAACAAAATAGCAGAAGTTACGCGAAGCAGCCTCCACGTGCCAAGAGACCCCACACTCGGCCACTCCCCACGACTTCTTCCATCTGTAGACGACCCTGCAGCCGCCGCACTCATCGCCGTGAACACCGCCGCTTCCCCATCCCCACATCCACACAGCCCCGCCCAGGGCTGCTACTCCATTCCCCACCACCACGCCACCGCACCCGCTTCCTCCATCGTCGCCGATTGAGACAGAGAGAGGGAGGACAGGGTCGTGGGGCGCCGCCACACGCCTGGATCTGGGTGCTACAATGCGCATCCTTGCCTGATCTGGACGCCTCCGCGCGCGTCCGTGCCCGATCTGGACGGCTCCGCGCGCGTACGTGCCGCATCTGGATCCCACGATTGAGGATTAGTGGAGGAGCACGGGAAACGGCTTGGTTGTGGAGCAGGGGAAGGGAGCATGGGGCGGCGCCGTTGTGGCTGGAGCAGGGCTTCACTTCGAGGGTGGCGGACACGGCTGCATCGCGTAGGTGGTGGAGAAGGACGACCGTGCGCCCCGGCGTCCTTTGTGTGGTGGCAGTCATGCATCGTGCCACGTTGAGACTGGATGGAGCACGGGCGACCGTTGTGGCTGGGAGGTGAGCTCTCATCCTCGATCTGGAGAAGAATTATAGTGACTCATGACGAAACATAGCAGCGTAGGAGGCAGCAATAGAGCAAATGACGCAGAGGTGAGGAAGGGCAGCCAGGACCCACTCCCCCCTGTCTCTGAATCCTCTAATCCTTTCCTCAATTCTTGACATATTGGGTAGTTAATTTTGAATGGTTGGCTCCTGAACCCGTTATTGCATTATGTGCATCGAGCAACATTGAATTTATCTCTTTCCTTGCAAATTCGGAATTGGATCATTTGTTCAACAATATACTTTTGATTTTTCCATAATTATGGCTCAAAATGTCATGCAGTCTAATTTGGATACCTATTTTGTTTTCTTGAAGCTTACAGATGTAGGCGCTATCTATGTTCAGTAGGTGCTAAATCTTCACATTTAAAGATTCCGGATAGATCGTCTTATCTGTTTTTGCTATTTTACAACATATAAACATGTACGGATATGGAAATTGCAGCACCGTGCAGCTACAGTCCTGCAGCAGGTTGGCGGGCGAATGGTCATAGCGGGAAGACAACGGGCATGTCGACTGCTACGAGTATTCCATTCTCGTAGACAACTACATTTGCATGATGAGCAAGAGGTGTGTTGTTTTCCTGGAGAAAATTTTGAGAAAATCATCAATTTGTTTAGCTTTATTTAAATCTGTTTTTTGATCTGAGATTTTGTACTGCACTCTTCTGGGAGGAATATGTAGCAAACGGTTCGAAATTAGATACTTCTTTACATTTTAAGGAATAATCCATCTTACCCCTTCGAAAAAGTAGAAGGAATAATCCATTTTAATATGTTCCTTTATATATGCAGAGAACTTCTTAGTACTAATTCATATCTCAATATGTTAGGATGATACTAAATAATGGTGCTCTTTCAAATTATCAGGCAGACTGTACCATTGTCTATTTATGTGTGTGCATATTTTTGGTAGTATATTGAACAATTCTCCTTGAAAAGTTGAAATAATTGACAGATCCACAGAAATGAAAGTTGCGGCGATGTCGTTCGTACTCCATATATTACTTAGAGAGGACACTAGCAGTGGAATGGCCATCACTTATTGTAGTAGTTTTCGGAAAAAATAACCTCCTTTTATGCAGTGACTTTAATTTGGCCATGGAGAATTTGAGAAGTAATTTTCAGGAGAAGAGCATCTTTTATCTTGCATAAAGATTGCATCCTTATCTTTCCTCTTCCTCTTGAACGTGATTATGCAACAATTTAAAACTATAATTAAATGTTCTTGCAGAATATAAAGTAAAAGTAGTATTGTCATGTACTTTTGTTCAACCTTCAGTGTAATATTTGTTAATACAGTCTGTTTTTCACTAATGGGAACTAAGACTTTCATGTACTGTGTATGAAAGCTGCATTTGTACTGACTGATTATAATGTGCTTTGCTTCTCATCACGCGACTGATAATTCTCTGAAATACTCACTCTATTTTAATCAAGGCGTTGGAGGTGTTATCACTGTAGGAGGTAAGGTTTGCAGCCAAAATGTATCACTTATTGCGTCCAGACAATCGAGAAATATAGCACAATAAATTTCTTTTTCTCTTCCATTAACCTGCAGCAGAGGATTTGGCTAATATTTTGCATCTTATCTTATTGTTTTCATGACTAGTTGTTCTAATATAGAATAGCCTCTCTGTCTGTAACATGTACGTACTTGTTTGAGTTGCCATTCGTAGGGTCTGCTATCGGTGATATAATAAAATGACCTATTTGCTTGTAGTTTCATGCAAGGTTTTGTAAAGTTCTTTTGATAATTTTACTTGGTAAATGGAAACGTTCATTTATTTTATTTTTCAATCACTGAACAAAAACTTGACCACAGGTACATGGCCAGCTAGGGACTTTAGATAGTGCTCACATGCACTAGATAGTGCTCACATGCACTTCTAGTCCTTTACTGTTTGGACTCTACGATATTACTCAACTTTCCTAAGCATGTTTAACTAACCTGGAAAGTGAAACACAAACTAAAAGGACTCTGAATAAGCATAGCCCATAGCTCAAGTCAAATTTTTGTTGTGCCAATTATGAGATATCTGCATAGAGTTCTCAGGCAGTCTTACTTCCCTTAGCTTTTGGTCATTCCCGAATTTCCTTACGACCTTCCTTTCAATTTCTGAAATTGTGTGCACTTTTTTTTTCTGCATGAATCCTCTACAGTACATGTACATGTCAATTGACTTAATTTCCTCTTCAGGTTGGCAACGTTGCTACAAGGCTGGACAAGTCACCTAGTGAAATCATTTGCTTCACCTGTTCCGAAGACCATACAAGTTTTTTTTGACTTTATATTGTATTGACCTGAAAGGCTACAAAGTACATCTGATAAATTAGGATGAACTTTTCATATGTAGCTAGTATGTTGCACATATCTTACTTGTGGAAATGATTTATTACTAGGTTCGTAATATACAAATGTGAAGCACATATGTTGAATGTTCTATTTTTGGGTATGGATGGATTGCAATGCTGAGTTGAGATATATTGGTTTATGTCTGTTTTAATGCAGAAAATGCCCCTATTTAGCCAATTATTTGTTGTTTTGGGAATGACGTTCAAGGGCAGATTGACTGCCGGGAAATCCTGTATATGCCCTGCATCATCAGTCTGCCGGCAAAAAACTATGTGCCAGGAATATTTCTAACTGCCGGCAATGGTTCCACCAGGTAGGTCAGATCATCTGCCGGGGATTCTTGTAACTGCTGGGAATTGTTTTTCCCGACAGGACTTTCAAGGGCTGTTCGTAAGTGCCGGTGAAAATCTTTCCCGGCAGCTATTCTGACTCCACTGGCTCTTTTTCCCGGTAGTTATGGTGCCCTCTTAAGTTTAGCCATGGTGTAGTGGCTGAGGATGATCATCTACTAAGAAGAATGTCTTGACAAATTTTAAGCCTAAAAGGAGGATCCTAGGTGGTACTTCACAATGCTTCTAGGTGGACAAAAATTTGGAAATTCGCGGAGGACGATTTACTGGGCAAATAGAGCTTAATTTTGTCTTGAGGCAATGATTTGGATAGGAAATAGTGCCCAAAAATTTTGAGGGCAATCAAGAATATATAAATAACACTTCCTTCACAAAGTGTTTTTTGAACAGAATAGGAAAATGAATATTGTCGAATTATTTTTGAATTAGGCAAGGAAGGTTTTTTTACATACTTGACAAAGATATGACCGAAAGAATTTATGAGATTTTTTGGGAATTTTGGGAATGACAGAAATATAGGTTGCTTCACAACCTAGGGCAAAAACTGACACATGGACATGACACATAGGCAAAACTGATGAGGTGGCGCCTAGTCATAGCAACCCACCACAATTTACAAGGTTATGATCATCTATATTCGTCATTATCAGCTATAAATAAGGCAGCAGACTAGTGCTATATGCTTTATGACCATGTCGTGTAAGGAAATTACGATCTTTCTGACCAAAATGGTTGTTATAGTTTAGGGTTTGGAGCCCCCCGAACTGCTTTTGACCAATTGGTCTCAAATGATCATAGATCTATGACCAAATCTTCCAGGGTCACTGACAGAAGGTCACTAGTTGACATAATTCTTCTAGTGCGTGAACTCAAAATAGAGGTGGATCGTCAGATTGCAGAAATGCTTAAGGCAGGCATTATTCAAAAAAGCAGCAGCCCATTTTCTTCCCCCATAATCCTCGTGAAGAAAAAAGATGGAACCTGGCGAATTTGTGTTGATTACCGACGACTAAATGCCATGACCATCGTAAGTAAATATCCAGTGCCGGTGATAGAGGACATCCTGGATGAACTAGCAGGAGCTCGCTGGTTCTCTATGCTGGTTTTGCGATCGGTGTACCGGCGAAGAGTTCAAGACTGCTTTCCAAACCCATTTCGGTCATTCTGAGTACAAGGTGGTTCCATTTGGCCTTGGAGGAGCACCTGCAACATTCTTGGGAGGATTGAATGTCACCTTGAAGCCAGTTCATCTTGTGTGTGCCATGTCATTCTTTGACGATATCCCCATCTTCAGTCGCACATTTTCACTCCACATCGAGCACTTGCGTCAAGTCCTGTCACTTCTCCGAAAATACCATGGCATGTGAAGAGGTCCAAGTGCGTGTTTGCACAGCAAGAAGTCAATTACCTTGGGCACACTATCTTTGGCAAGGGAGTGGCAACCGATCACACTAAGATCAAACAGGTAGTTGAGTGGCCAGTACCGGCTTGGGTCAAGGACGTCCACGCCTTCCTCGGTCTGGCGAGATACTATAGGCGTTTTGTTCAGCAGTTTGGCATGCACGCACGCCCCCTAAAAAACCTCCTGCGCAAACATACACAGTTGAAGTGGACAACAGCAACACAATCTGCGTTCGAGGCCCTCAAAACTGCCCTGACCTTAGCTCCTACACTGGCCCTACCTGATTTCACCAAACCCTTCGTGATTGAGACGGACGCCTGTGAATATGGCATTGGCGCGATGCTCCAGCAGGAAGGCGACCCAATTGCTTACTTCAGCAAGGCGTTGGGGCCGCGAACCAAGGGTCTGTCTACATATGAAAATGAATACTTGGCAATTGGTCTGGCAGTCGAGCAGTGGCGGCCGTACCTGCAGTTTGGGGAGTTTGTGATCAAAACTGACCAGCGTAGCTTGGTGCACTTAGAAGAACAGCGCCTCCACACCCCCTGGAAACAAAAATCCTTCACCAAGCTCTTGGGGCTGCAGTACCGCATCTGTTATCGCAAGGGGTCAGAAAACGGCACTGCAGATGCGCTCTCTAGGCGGCCGGTGCCTGCTACTGAACAAATTCAGGCCATCTCAGTTTGCCAACCAGCCTGGTTGCAAGAGATAGTCAGAGGCTATGTTGCCGATCCCAAAATGCAGCAGCTGATCACGCAATTGGCAGTAGCGCCCATGGAAGGCGAAAAATTTACACTCAACAAGGGCATTGTTCGCTTCAAGGGGCGTGTCTGGATGGGCAACAACACGCATCTACAACAGCATATCATGCGTGTCTTGCATGATAACGCTGTCGGTGGTCACTCAGGGTTCCCAGCTACCTACAGGAGGATCAAACTTTTGTTTGTGTGGCCAGGAATGAAGCAACACATTAAGGATCCAGTCTTGTCAAGTTTGTCAGCAAGCCAAGCCGGATCGAGCAGAATACTTAGGGCTGCTTCATCCGTTGCCAGTCGCCAAGCGTTGTTGGGACTTGGTCTCCATGGATTTCATTGGAGGATTGCCCCCCTCTCGACTGTACAACTGCATCCTGGTGGTAGTGGATACTTTCTCCAAGTTTTCTCACTTCCTTTCGGTCAAGCACCCATATACGGCGCAGACGATCACTCAGCTCTACATCTACCAAGTGTATAGACTACACGGCATGCCAGAAGCCATTATCTCTCTGATAGAGATGCCATCTTTACCAGCAAAGTGTGGCTAGAGATCTTCAAACTCCAAGGGGTGGAACTGAAAATGAGTTAATCTCATCATCCTTAGACAGATGGACAGACCAAACGGGTCAATCAGTGTCTCAAAACCTACTTGCGTTGTTTCGTCCACAGCTCTCCCAACCACTGGAGCAGATGGTTGGCGTTGGCTGAGTTCTGGTACAATTCAATGTATCACTCCATGCTCAACAAGACACCGTTCACCGTAGTTTATGGTCAAGAACCAAGCATCTTGGGCTGGTACCTAAGCAAGCAACACCAATTCCTGAGCTTAATGAATGGCTGGAAGAACGACAACAAATGCAGGATATCTTGAGGCAGCACTTACTGCGAGCCAAGCAAATCATGAAGCAGCAAGCAGATAAGAAACGAATTCACAGAGAATTCCTCAAATTGCAGCCATATATTCAGACATCTGTAACATGCCGGGGCAACCACAAACTGAGTTTCAAGTTCTTTGGGCCCTATACGGATGTCATATACGTGCTACATCTGCCTGAGGGATCATCGGTTTTCCCGGTCTTCCACGTCTCACAACTGCGCAAGGCATTGACCCCAGGTGCGAGCGTCTCATCTTCCCTTCCATCACTTACTGATGTGGTTAATGTTCCAGTGGAGATTTTGGACAAGAGATGGCGTCGAGGCTTGAACAAAATGTGAGAGCAAGTGCTCGTACACTGGTAAGACCACAAGGCTACACTGGACACCTGGGAAGACATTGAAGATCTTCGGCGATGTTTCCCAACTGCTACGACTTGGGGACCAGTCGTGTCTGAAGAAAGGGGGGGTGTTAGCGTCCCTCCTACACCTGAGCAGAGGAAAGCCAGAGTGGCAGCAGGCCGGCCCAGGAGGGAAAGGAGGTCGTGCCACAAGTTTACTCAGCCTCAGTGTGTCTCTTACATGTTCGACCGAGAGGAACTTGTCATGAGCTGATACAAGTAGGTGTAGCAAGTGGGTTAGGGTATCCCGGCTAGGACCAGGAACTAAACGGCGGCGGCTTGTATCTCCATTCCTTCTTAGCTGCTTCTTCCTCCCCAAGTTGTAATCCCTAGCATGTAGTCCATCCACCATTAATCCATGGATATCTAGAGGGTAGCTAACACCTGTCTACATGTTTGGGTTGTGAATCTCCGCTGGGATTTCAGTGTGGCGTCTGGGACAACGGGACTACGTGAGTGATATTCATGGACATGGAAACCTGAAGCCGTCGTTGGAGGTCTTGTATTCCCTTACTCTTCTCCAGGGTGTTATTTTCTTCTATAAGGCCATATTTCTGTTTTGTCAATTGAAATATCATAAATTCAATAATTGAACGAGGAGAAATTGGAGATCGGATTCACATTCCAGTTTCTGATTATTTACCCAATACTATGACCAGGTGTGAAAAGTGTACATCATTCGCCTGATGACTACCTTTCTGTGGTAAGGATCGTGGACGCATTCACGAGACGTGTGTAGACAGTTGCCATAACATGGGATGAAGAAAGGGTTCTGTATCCACAGGTAATGGAGGAATCCATGTAGAGGTACATACTCATTAAGTATCTGATCGTGTCTGCATCATCTGCTGACATACTCCAGAAACTGCTGTAGACGTTGGGCCGCAGAAGCATATATGATAGAGAGACGAGGGAGGGTGCCGCGAGGATAGTGGCGAGCATTGCAAAGGACATCTCCCTAGAAGACTTCACAAGCGGAATTGCCTACATATCTTCCCTCATTGACACATTCGAAGAATAAGGTATAGTACAACCATATCAGCGAGACTGGCTATCTGAAACATATGGACATAATTGGGAACTCATAGCTTGCTGCCTGCCATCATCAAATCATAATAAGAAAGAGGACAATGGTGGTTATCTTATGAATTCCTCCAAGGAGCTTGTGGTCCAAGGTTTTTGTATCCTTGGGAAGCTCGCAATCAGTGACAACAACTGCAGAGTCATGCTCGACATTCCATATCTACTCTCAACGATCTTGGCGCCTATGACCTCGGACCTACTCCACCAAGTCGATCAGGCTGCCTGGTCCGACATACTAGAAGGTTCACTCCAAGTGATGGTCTACCTCACACATGCTAAAGGACAGACCGGCACCAAGTTGCATATTGAAATTTCAAATTGTAAGGAAGTGATCAGCACAATGGAGAGAATACTCAAGTGTGAAAAATGCAAGGGAAAGATGAAGAGACAAGTTACTTGGATTCTCGCAAAACTACACAGCGATACATCTACCACCCTGGAGACTGCAAGCAGAGAAAAGTTTACCGAGATGCTGGTACATATGATGATTGATGATAACTTTGAGGACAGCCTACGGTTGGAAGCAGTTCGCACACTGGCGCTTCTATCTTACAAAATTGAAAGAAGTGCCATGTTTATCATGATGGTAAATGATACTGTTGTCGATAATCTCACAACAATGATTCTTGGAATGGGCACATACAAAATAATGGCAATGAAACTCATTGAAGCTCTATGTATTCATTACACCGACAATGATGAGAGTCTCAAAAAGCTACGGAAAGCCATGATCAATGCAGTTCCAAAGGTAATCCGGTGCCGCCATTTGCTTTATTCTCCTTCATGTTAATTACAATAGTACTTACTCCAAATATGGGAATCCCTTTAAATCTTGTATTGGTAGACATAGTGATATTCCAGGATTATATATATAGTTTGGTAATTATATATTTTACTGTCATGCCTATCTGGCAAGCTAGAGGATGTAATTACAATTTTGTTTAGCGTAGATGTTGTGATCCTGCTTTCAGTTATCGCCTCCTTAAAGCTGAGATTATTCATTTCATTCCAGCTGCTTGGAGAAATACACTTTTGGGCAACAGATGAAACGGATACAGGAACAACACAAGTTAACCAAGTTAGTTTGGAAAATTAGAAACTGATGAAGAAAACCAATGGGGTGATTCAAAGATAATGACTAGGGCATTAGATTGTCTTCCTCTAATCAGAAAGATGACCGGATGGAAGAGTGTGTTGTGCCTTCAGTTCTATCCTTTTGTGTCACAGCATGCGACACACTGAATGCAGATCAAGACTTGGCTCATCAGTTTTATGCAGTTTCCCCAAGAGACGGATCATTAAGCTTTCCACGGAATCTTAAGGAGATTGTCAAAAGAAGTATGCACCCCAGGGAAGATTGCCTGAAAATAGTGAAGCTTACCTGTGAGATGGTCATATCAATGATGAAACACAGAGGCAGCTATGTCAGGGAAGACCTGGAAGACTTGATGGATGCGCTTTCCAGTGCTTCAAAAGAGGTGCTTCTTCTTGATGGCTCCATGCTTTTTGACATCATGCTCGACGAGGAACTAACACCGGAGGCTTTCAGGAGTTGTGCTTCCCATGTGAAAGAAGCACAAGAACTTGTAGACAAACGCAGTGTGCACTTAAGTCCGGACTTGCCATTGGGGAACCCTGTTTAAGCTAAGACTTTATCCTCTTGTTGGAAGGCACTGAGTCGTCGGCATTCACTATTTAGAAGCTTGTTAGTGTGTGACAAAATCTGTGAGTTAAAGTGTTTCTGGCTTGTGTTAAAGTGCATTAGCTAAGATCTATCCTTTTTAAAATTCATTTAATAATTAATAATATATAATAGCACCCGTTGGGGCTAATCCAGATCATCCTGCCCCTCTAACCATCACAACATCTCTTATAAACATCATCCCCTCTAATTGCGCTACACAGATTATCTGGCACCCCTCGCAAACCACCCTCCCATAGACGGCAAACCCATGGTTGCCCTGGGAAGGGCACCAAGAAGCAGAGTATCCCACAACCTAGTTTTTTACAACCTCATTCTTTTGGTGTCTAGATTCATGTTTTGGATGATGGCATCAAGTTGTTTATCCATGTCCGGATATCCTCACTATTGCGACTGCACTATATTTCCGAGATTGGTGGCGGCAATTCAAATGCTTTCAATTTCATGGTCTTATAGCTCAAAATAATCAGTAAATGCATGAAAAATAACAAATGAAGTCAGAAAGGGTTGAAAATTGATGATGTGGTTTTGACTAGTGCATTTTGAACACAGAAAAACTATGGAGTTCAAATAAGTTTAAAAAAATGAAATCCCTTTGTAACAGACGAGTTTCTGAATGAAACCCTGATACTTCGAAAGAGATTGTCCGTTTTGTACACGAAGTGCATCCACTTTTTGCCGTAACCCTCTTTAATTTGTTGCACATGCTATGTGGGTGAAATGATGATACCATGCCAACTTTCAACCTTTTCAGAGTTCATTTCAAATGCTTTTCAATTTCATGGTCTTATAGCTCAAAATAATCAATAAATGCATGAAAAATAACAAATAAAGTCAGAAAGGGTTCAAAATTGATGATGTTGCTTTGAATGGTGTATTTTGAACATAGTAAAACTATGGAGTTCAAATAAGTTCAAAAAAATGAAATCCCTTTGTAGCAGACGAGTTTCCGTATGAAACCCTGATACTTCGAAAGAGATTGTCCGTTTTGTACACGAAGTGCATCCAGTTTTTGCCGTAACCCTCTCTACTTAGTTGCACATTCTATGTTGTTGAATTGATGATACCATGCCAACTTTCAACCTTTTCAGAGTTCATTTCAAATGCTTTTAAATTTCATGGTCTTATAGCCCAAAATAATCAGTAAATGCATGAAAAATAACAAATGAAGTCAGAAAGGGCTGAAAATTGATGATGTGGCTTTGAATGGTGCATTTTGAACACAGAAAAACTATGGAGTTCAAATAAGTTCAAAAAATGAAATCCCTTTGTAACAGACGAGTTTCCGTATGAAACCCTGATACTTCGATAGAGATTGTCCGTTTTGTACACAAATTGCATCCACTTTTTGCCGTAACCCTCTTTACTTTGTTGCACATGCTATGTGGGTGAAATGATGATACCGTGCCAACTTTCAACCTTTTCAGAGTTTGTTTCAAATGCTTTTCAATTTCATTGTCTTATAGCTCAAAATAATCAGTAAATGCATGAAAAATAACAAATGAAGTCAGAAAGGGTTGAAAATTGATGAGGTGGCTTTGAATGGTGCATTTTGAACACAGAAAAACTATGGAGTTAAAATAAGTTCAAAAAAATTAAATCCCTTTGTAACAGACGAGTTTCCGTATGAGGCCCAGATACTTCGAAACAGATTTTCCATTTCGTACACAAAGTGCATCCAGTTTTGCCGTAAGCCTCTCTACTTTGTGGCACATGCTATGTGGGTGAAATGATGATACCATGCGAACTTTCAACCTTTTCAGAGTTCATTTCAAATGCTTTTCAATTTCATGGTCTTATAGCTCAAAATAATCAGTAAATGCATGAAAAATAACAAATGAAGTCAGAAAGGGTTGAAAGTTGGTGATCTGGCTTTGAATGGTGCATTTTGAACACAGAAAAACTATGGAGTTCAAATAAGTTCAAAAAATGAAATCCCTTTATAACAAACGAGTTTCCGTATGAAACCCTGATACTTCGAAACAGATTGTCCGTTTTGTACACGAATTATCATAAAGTAAAATAAATAAGTTATTTGAAACAAAATAATATAAAATTTAATAAAATATATAAGTAGAAACAAAATAAAATAAACTTTAATAACATTAATAAAATTTATGAAACTAAAATAATCAAAGTATTTTCTGTTCAAAACATTATAAGCAACCTCTAGTATTATTGAAACCAAAATTATATCAAATTGATGCAAGTAAAAATATCAAATTATTTTCTGTTCAAAATCATTAAAAGCAAAAATAATTTTCATAAAGACCATGGGCCAGGATTCAGGCCCGTAGAAGGCCCAGTAGGCCCACATGCATAGCAGTGTTAGACTTGGCCCATAGGCCTGCAATTCAAAGGAGTTCAATGGAGATGGTGCGATAACGCTTATAAACAGGTGCGGCCGCTCCTCAGCTAGCGAGGTGGGACTAAACATCCCACCGCACCGCGCCAGCGCAAGGCCTTTAGTCCCAGTTGGTGGCAACAACCGGGACTAAAGGGGTGCATTGGTACCGGTTGGTGGCACCAACCGGGACGAATGATCCCCCTTTAGTCCCGGTTGGTGCCACCAACCGGGACCAAAGGCCTCTGCTTCCCGCCCTTTGGGCTGCTGAAAAGAGACTGGTCCCGCTTGGTGGCACCAACCGGGACTAAAGGGGGCATTGGTCCCGGTTGGTGCCACGAACCGGTACCAATGCCCTGCGTATATAAGAGAACACTTAGAAGTTTCGACCAAACCCATCACTTCTTCTCCCCCGACGCCCCTGCTCCACCTTGCCGTCGCCGCCGCCACCGACGCCGTCAGCCTGCTCGACGTCGCCGTCGCCTCCGCCACCGACGCCGTCAGGCTACTCAACGTCGTTGCCGCCGCCGCAGATGCCCTCTGCCCGGACGACGGCGTCGAACCTCTCGCCCTTGCCAGTCCCGACGAGCCGCCCACCGTGACCCGCTGCCCCCTGTGAGCACCAGCTTGCTCCCGTGCCCCTCCCCTGTCCCGCGCCCCTGCGCCCCTGCCTTGCCCTACCGGCGCCGGCGCAGGCCCCTGCGCCGTGCCCCTATGCCGTGCTACTATTAGATTTTTAGATGTTTTTAGATGCTATTTTTTGATGTTTTTACATGTTTTTTAGATTATTTTAGTTTATGTTTAGTTTAGTTTTAAGGTTTGGAAAATTTCACATGTGTAGTTATATTTATTTAGATGTGTAGTTAATTTAGATGTTGTAATTTGTTCATAAAAATTGTGCTCTTTTGTATAGAAACTTTACTTTTTTTCATATGTACGAAAATGTAGAGTGAAAACGAAAACAAACATATAAGAAAAATCGAAGGGAAAATGAAGAAGGAAAAGAAAACCGCCCGGCTCGGCCACCACCGCATTTTCATAAAGAGTTTCCACCGCATTTACATGAGGGGGGACGTCGGAAAAAATAAGAAGAGGAAGAAGAAGAAAAAAAGAGGAGAAGAAGAAGGAATAGAGGAGTAGAAGAAAAATTCTTCTACTCCTCTTTTCCTTCTTCTTCTCCTCTTTTTTCTTTTTCTTCTTTTTATCGCGAACTAGGGCAGAGGGTCGAGGGTCGGGAACTAGGGCAGAGGGTCGAGGGTCGGGAACTAGGGTAGAGGGTCGAGGGTTACCCTCTCGACCGTGATAACGTATACCATGGGAGCACCCCCCGGCCCTCTCACTCGACAAAAACTCTTGAGGACACCCGAACCCTAGAAACAAACGATGTCGGTCTCCTACCCCCTCCCGCCGCGCCCCTACCCGACAAACTCTCTCGAGGCCACCCAAATTTACCAAGTTAAAAGAGCATTGTCGCTGAGGCCACGCCGAACCCTTGAAGCGTTATCGAGGCCACCCCAAACCCTTGAAGCGTTGCCGAGGCCACCCCAAACCCTAGAGAAGCAGCGTCGAGGCCACTAATTAATATGATTCCTTATTGTGATTAGCTAGCTAGTTCTACGTTTGCCACTAATATATCTATCTATCATGTTTGAACAATACTTGCCATGTTGTAAATATTTGCAGAAACTACAGAGAACCCCCGAGACGAAGCAACAAAAGCGATGTTGGGGGACATAATCGCAAAAGGAAGTGATGTTGTCTTGTAATATCACAACAACACTAATAGTCTGGAAGGACAGGGTGAAGAAGAAGACTGTGCTTATGATGGCTCTGGTGCCCCAATGCCGGAAAAGAAGGAGACCATGATGACGGCTCAGGTGACCGAACCGAGTCCAGCCAGGTATATATATTAGTTAAGCCCGTGCTGACTAGCTAATTGATGCATTCATTGTTTTCGTATGTACACATATTAATTAACTCTCATCTTTGTTCTTTTCTCTAGCTCTCCACATCGAGCACAACTTCTGTAAAGAAACGAGGCCCGAAGAAAAAGTTGCGCTCGGATGAAAGGTTTGAGATCACAGCAATCGCGCGCGATGGCAAGCCGATTGAACGCATCCGGACAAGGGATGCATTTCATGCTCAGTGCGGGGTTCTTGTTAGGGATAGGATCCCGATCAGTATCAAGCAATGGTTAAAGCCTAAGAATGAAGACCCTGAGGTGTCTTATGTCTCTGATATGCAGAAAGAAGTTCTTTGGACAATGCTTAAGGCAAATTTCACCCTACCGCCAGAGGAGGATCCGGAGAAGCCAGTTAAAGAGCAATTGATCAAGTGTCATGCTCTTAAGAAGATGGAAGAACTATTTAGGAGGTGGAAGAATGAGCTGAAAACAGAGTTTTTCGACGAAGATTTGACACCAGAATTTACCGGAAAGTATGAGAAGATTAGAGATCACTGGCCGCATTTGTGGCCCACAAGACATCGGAAAAGAGTAAGAAGATGTCAGCGACAAACAAGAAAAATGCTGCAA
This sequence comes from Triticum aestivum, assembly GCF_018294505.1. Taxonomy (NCBI): domain Eukaryota; kingdom Viridiplantae; phylum Streptophyta; class Magnoliopsida; order Poales; family Poaceae; genus Triticum; species Triticum aestivum. The sequence continues at coordinate 827,652,240 of NC_057801.1, read as the reverse complement.
AGAAGAAGCATCACCATCGCACGGGGTCAGGTGGCTACCTCAAAGCCCGACCTTTGTGGGACAAGGATGAGAATGACCTGATTGCTAAAGGGGTCGAACCAGAGACATTGAACTGGCCAGACCGTTGCCGGACTTGGTTCTTCGGGGTTGGCGGAACCTTGGATCCTATATCAGGGAAGTGCATTTGGACAAAAGAGCAACTGCGAATACCCGTGACGACGCTTCAGGAGTATATCGAGAAAGAGCAGCAAGGGGCGTTCGTTCCAAACAAAGAGAAGGACGAGCTCACAATGGCCCTCGAGAATCCTGAGCACCCTGGACGGACACGAGGCACGCCATGCTCCAATCCGTGGAAGGCTGGGTTTCCGGACGCAGGGGGTTACAAAAGCCAGGAGAGGAGGAAGAAAGTGGAGCATAGCCAACTGCAGGCGCTGCACAAAAGGGTACAAGGGCTAGAGGAACGAGAAGCAGATCGCAGGAAACGACCTGCCGAAGCTTCCCCTGAAGCTACCCCGCCATCTCAGCGGATAAGCAGCGTGGCTTCCATCGAGCAGACTCAGCAGCTGGAGCCTGTCTTCACGGCTCCTGCTAGCTGCCCCGTGGATGCTATCACGGAGTCTCAACATTGCTACCTTATGACGTGATGGATGACATTGAAAGTCAAGGCGGCTATTGGCTCTGTTTTACCTACTGAGCCTGGCACAACCTACCACGGCCGGTCGATTCCAGAAGGTTATGCTAGGGTGATGGTGGATCAAATAATGGACGGATTTGAGGACCTTGAGCTTGACCACCCTATGGGTGAAGGGGAGATTCGGCTGGGTTCTTCTCTGAAGACTCCATGCCTATGGCGGAAGGAGCTCATCAACCTTCCGAACTGGACACCTCCGCCTCCTCCTCCTCCTCCGGCGAGTCAGGGCAGTCCGCCTCCTCCTCCGCCTCCTCCTCTGGTGAGTGATCAGGGCACTCAGCCTCCTTCTCCGGTGCGTGGCGGCACTCCGCCTCCTTCTCCGCCAGCGCCGGCGCGCCCGAGCAGCTAGCCTCCTCATTCTCCGTCTCGTCAACAAGGGTGGATCAAGAGACCCGCCGCCTCTCTGGCTACTCCGGCGCGTCGTAGTCCTTCTCCTCTGCCTCGTAAGAAAGGAAAGGCAGCCGCAGCCGCTCCGTCTTCTCCGGTGTCTAGCTGTACAGCCAGGGCCGGGAGGCAATACATATTCGGTCCTTGTCTGAAGACTCCAGAGAAGTTACCATACGAGAGGAGCATGGAGGAAAACATGAAGATCGTGCAAGACGAAGTGAAGAACTTATTTGAAGGGGTGGAAGCAAAGAAACATCCACCTCCGGAGGAGAAGGTAGATCCGGTAAAAGCGAAGCGTACTCTGGGTGCCCTGAAGAAACCACCAAAGTCTCCGGCGAAAGACAACTGTGAGCGCATTCTTACAAAGTAATTTATCAAAGCGTCGCGGTCGGGAAGTACTGTTAGTGGTGAAAGGTTAGTAAAACGACGAGCTGGGAAAAAAGTTGCCCAGCTCGGCGAACAATCGAACCAATCGTCCCCCCCCCCCCGCTCCAGGTGTCTAGCGATATCATCACTAATGATCCGTGCGGGATGGTGCCTGGTTATAACAATCTTCAAGATTACCTGCCCAACGATGTACATTATGTTTTCTTGGAGGTGGACAAACACAAATATGTGTACGGGAAGCCTCTCGTCAAAGATGAAAGATCTCTAACAACGATGATGCGAAGATTCCATGATTGGTACATGAAAACCTGCAGAGAGTCTGAGGGGAGGAATATTTTGACGCTGAGAGTTAGAGAGGAGCATGACCTCGTTGGAATTGAACTGTTGAATGTTCCATTTGAGGAGTTCTTCATGTTTTTCAATCTAAAGGCCCTCGATAAATTAATGATCACTTGCTACTGCCTGTAAGTAGTACTACTTCTGTCATTAAGTCTCTATATATAGGTCAGGTCTTTCATTGCATGTATTTTTAATTATCCTCACTATATTATGCAGATTGAAGATCGCCGAATTGAAGAAAAGATAAATCGGTGATATTGGGTTCATTAACACAAATCTCATAGATGCATATATGGTTAAATTTCAGGCCAAAGATACCGAGGCCAAGCTGCTACAATCGTTTATATTAAATCAAAACAAAGCTACAATACACTATCCTTACGAATTCCAGTGAGTGTTACTGTCTTGCACTAGTAGAAAACAGGGCAATGGTCCAGGCCCGGCCAGCCCATTAGTCCCGGTTCAATCCAGCACCGAGACCAATGGGGGCATTGGACCCGGTTCGTGAGCTCCGGGGGCCGGCCGGGCCACGCGGGCCATTGGTCCCGGTTCGTCTGGAACTTTTTGTCCCGGTTGGTGGGACGAACCGGGACCAATGGGCCTCGCTCCTGGCCCACCACCATTGGTCCCGGTTGGTGGGACGAACCGGGACCAAAGGCTGCCCTTTAGTCCCGGTTCAAGTCACCAACCGGGACAAATTAGTTGCCTATATATACCCCTCGCCCGCGAGCAGAGCACTCCCAGTGCTCTGTTTTTCGTGGCCGGCGAGGGGAGAGCTTTGTGGTGCTCTAGCTCACCTCCTATGCACACGAGGTGTTCGATGGAATGCCTGAGCCACACTACTTAAGCTTTCTTCTCTCCAAGCTCGACCTCCAAGCTCCATTTTCCTTAATATTTGTCTAGGTTTAGCGGTCCGTCACGTCCCGTCCCCGTCTTCACCGCTGTCGATCGCCCGCGCCGATCTCGTCGCCGGCACCATTGTGGTGAGCCTCTTGTTCTTATCTTCTTTCTAAAAGGAAAAAAATTCTTACTTGTATGTTTATACAGATACTTGTATAATTTTCTTACTTTTATTATTGCATCTTATATAGTGCGATGGTTTTGGTATCCGCCCCCGTCGGCCCTCGTCCTGTCTATGATTCGGATGTGGTATATATTATCTTTTCATAACTATTGGTTCATTTATTGTTTATGACAATTATGCCGACCAACGTGACATAGATTTTATCTATCTAGGAGGTTGTTGAACCGGAAATTCCAACCGACCCTACTATCGAGAGGTTAAATTTAGTTGAAGAAGAAAACAATTTGTTGAAGCAAAAAATTAGAAAAATTAAGGAGGAGAAGATGATATTGGAGTTGCATGTTGCGGATGTCGTCGATGATCACAAGATCAAGATGGATGCATTGAAATGTGCCATTCATACCGAGGCTTGGTATCATTATGTCGTTGGATCAGTTGTTACATTGTTTGCGATTATGATCGCATTTGTTTTCGCATTGAAATGTTTTACATAGTTTCAGTGTATGGTTTAATTAATTTAGATGCTCCGCAGAGCTTTATGTTGTTAGATGAGAACTATGTATGTACTTTGGTTTTTATGTGATGATGAACTTCTATTAATTTGGTTACTTAATTATCTATTCATGATGTTCTGTAATGATTTTTGACACACTTAATTATATATAATGCACGCAGATGAACCAGCAATGGATGTATGGTTCAAGACACACCTCCGAGTACATTAAGGGCGTGCATGATTTTCTCGAAGTGGCTGAGGCAAACAAGCAGAATGGTTTTATGTGTTGTCCATGCCCTATATGTGGGAATACGAAGTCTTACTCTGACCGGAAAATCCTCCACACCCACCTGCTTTACAAGGGTTTCATGCCACACTATAATGTTTGGACGAGGCACGGAGAAATAGGGGTTATGATGGAAGACGGCGAAGAAGAAGAGTACGATGACAACTATGTGCCCCCTGAATACGGTGATGCTACTGAACATCAAGAGGAACCAGACGATGTGCACGATGATGCTGCAACGGGCGAAGCTGCTGAAGATCAAGAGGAACCAGACGATGTCCCCGATGATGATGATCTCCGCAGGGTCATTGTCGATGCAAGGACGCAATGCAAAAGTCAAAAGGAGAAGCTAAAGTTCGATCGCATGTTAGAGGACCACAAAAAAGGGTTGTACCCCAATTGCGAAGATGGCAACACAAAGCTCGGTACTGTACTGGAATTGCTGCAGTGGAAGGCAGAGAATGCTGTGCCTGACAAAGGATTTGAGAAGCTACTGAAAATATTGAAGAAGAAGCTTCCAAAGGATAACGAATTGCCCGACAGTACATACGCAGCAAAGAAGGTCGTATTGATTTGGAAGGGATACGAGATAAATGGGACCATCTTTGACTGTATTGATTTGGAAAGGATACGAGATAAATGGGAATACATTTTACACGATTGACCAAGATCAAAAGAGCACCAACCAAAACAGCGGTGTCCGCTTTGATGTAACAACCGAGAGGGGAAAGGACACATATTATGGTTACATAGTGGAAATATGGGAACTTGACTACGGAGATGATTTTAAGGTCCCTTTGTTTAAGTGCAAATGGGTTAATCTGTTAGGAGGCGGAGTACAGGTAGACCCACAGTACGGAATGACAATAGTGGATCTGAAAAATCTTGGGTACACTGACAAACCGTTCGTCCTAGCCAATGATGTGGCACAGGTTATCTATGTGAAGGACATGTCTACCAGACCGAGAAAGAGAAACGATAAGGAAGCGAATACATCATACGATGAGCCAAAGAGCCACATAGTTCTTTCAGGAAAAAGGGACATCGTGTGAGTGGAGGACAAGATAGACATGTCTGAAGATTATGAAAAGTTTCATGAAATTCCTCCCTTCAAAGTGAAGGCTGACCCCTGCATCCTGATAAACGATGAAGATTATCCATGGTTACGGCGCAATAAGGAAATGACACAAGCGAAGAAAAAGTGAAGACTTTCTCCCGCAACTATTATGATGATACCATGCCAACTTTGTAACTGACGAGTATGATACCATGCCAACTTTCAACTTTTTCAGAGTTCATTTGAAATGCTTTAGTGTCTTATGGTTCGGCCCTTGTAATAATTAAAAATAGCAACAACAAGTTTTTTGTTGTAAGTAGAAACAAAATAAAATAAATAAAGCAAGAAAGAAAACAAAAAAACAAAAATAGTGTTTTCAAATTTGAAACTAATGGCACTAACAGAAAGTTTATAATTTTCCTAAAACGAAAAGCAAAAATAATTGAAAAATAAAGCTAAAAACAAAAGAAAATAAATAATGCAGAAATCAAAACAAAAAAACAACAATAAGTATTTTGTTGTAAGTAGAAACAAAATAAAATAAATAAAGCAAGAAAGAAAACAAAAAAACAAAAAAAAGTGTTTTCAAATTTGAAAAGTAATGGCACTAACAGAAAGTTTATAATTTTCCTAAAACTAAAAGAAAAAGAATTAAAAAATAAAGCAAAAAACAAAAGAAAATAAATAATGCAGAAAACAAAACAAAAAACTGGAAAAAAATAAAAATAGCAACAATAAGTATGCCTCCTACTGGGCCCCCACGGCCTGAATACGACGTGAAACCCTACTATGGGCCAGGATTCAGGCCCGCAGTAGGGCCAGAAGGCCCATCAGGCACAACAATAGCAAGTAGGCCTGAAAGCCTGGGGTGGAAAGGAGCTCGAGAGGGGTGCGGCAGTGGGGCTTATAAACCACTGCGCGCCCCTCTCAACTAGCGAGGTGGGACTAAACTTCGGCCCCGACGCGGGCATCACAGGGGCCTTTGGTCCCGGTTAGCGGCACCAACCGGGACTAAGGGGGGGGGCATTGGTACCGGTTCGTGGAACCAAACGGTACCAAAGGCCGCCGCTTCCCGCCCTTTGGGCTGCCGAAAAAGAGGCCTTTGGTCCCGGTTGGTGGCACCAACCGGGACTAAAGTGTGCATTAGTCCCGGTTGGTTTCACGAATCGGGACCAATGGCTTTGCTGTATAAGCAAACACTTTGCAAAAATTCAGAATCTCATCGCCAGTTGCCCCCCCCCCGACGACGCCGACCCTCCTCGACACCGCCAGGCTGCTCCACCTCGCCGTCGCTGCTGCCGCCGCCAAGGCCGTCGCCCCCCAACCCACGCCGTCCTCGTCGCCGGCCTCCCCGAGCCCGCGCCGTCCTCGTCACCGGCCTCCCCGAGCCCACGACGTCCTCGTCGCCGGCCTCCACGAGCGCGCGCCCCGTCCGTCCCGAGCCCCTGCCCAGTCGTCCCGCCCCCGCGCACCGGCGCCCTCGCCGCCCCCACCGTCGCCATCGTCATCTAGCCGCCCCCGCAATGAGCCGCCGCGCCGCACCGGCTCTGTTTTTTTCATTTTTATTAGTTTGATTTTTTGTTCATATATATACAATATATATATGTGTATGTATGTGGCTATGTGTATGTAGATGTTCAAAATGTATAAAAAAATTGTTCAGAGCATGTTTTTCTTCATATATGTATTTTTTGTTCATATGTGTATTAATGTTTTCATATATGCAAAAGATAGATTTTTAGAAAAGCTAGGTTTTTTTTCTGTTCATAGATTTTTTTGGTGATATTAATTATTGTAGAATATCCAAATGTTTGTTTATTCATATGAACAATGCATTAGGCAAAACCTTTGTTTTTTTCGAAATTTTCTATTTGAACATTTTTTTAAAACAAGCAATACTAAAAGAATGAGAGGAAAAAGGAAAATAAGAAGAGGAAGAAAGGAGAAGAAGAGGAGAGGAAGAAGAGGAGAAATAAATAAGAAGAGGAAATAAGAACAAAAAGAAGAGGAGAAGAAGAAAGGAATAGAGGAGAAGAAGAAAAATAGAAATTTTCTATTTTTCTTCTTCTCCTCTATTCCTTTCTTCTTCTCCTCTTTTTTTTCTTCTTTTTTTTTCTTCTTCCTTATTCCTTATTTCTTCCTTTTCCTTATTTTCATTTCCCGTGAGAAGAAGAAAAAGAAGAGTAGAAGAAGAAAGGAATAGAGCAGAAAGAAGAAACTTCAACACGAGGGGGGGGGTACCGATACCCCCTCCCTGATAACATTATTTTCCCATGTATATGTATGTCGCGTCGTTGACGATATAACCCCCTCGAGATAACTTTGACATGAGGGGCGGTCGATATATATACCCCCTCTCGACCTGATAACTTATACAACAGCAGCACCCCCCTCGGCCCTCTCGCTCGACCAAAACTCTCGAGGACACCCAAACGCTAGAGAGAAAACGATGTTGGTCTCCTACCCCCCTCCCGCCGCGCCCCTACCCGACAAATTAACTCTCTCGAGGCCACCCAAATTAACCCTTGAAGCGTTGTGTCGAGG
>NC_057801.1:827640058-827644271 GCF_018294505.1 Triticum aestivum | reverse complement strand
CACTTCCGGGACGAAGAAACAGAAGCGATGTTGGGGCACATAATCGCACAAGGAAGTGATGAAGTTGCGTCATTTCTCAACGACGCCGGACTGGGTGAAGAAGAGGGCTATGTTCATGATGGCTTCGACCCATTAATGCCGGTACAAGAAGAGGACTATGTTCATGGTGGCTCCGGTGACACAATGGAGGTACAAGCAGAAGGAGACCGTGCTGACTGCTCCGGTGACCGAACCGAGTCCGGCCAGGTATATATATATTAGTTAAGCCCGTGCTGACTAGTTAATTGATGCATCCATTGTTTTGGTATATGTACACATATTAATTACTCTCGTCTTTCTTCCTTATAATTTCTAGCCCTCCGGATCGAGCACAACTTCGGTAAGGAGACGAGGCCCGAAGGAAAAGTTGAGCTCGGATGAAAAGTTTGAGATCATAGAAATCGCGCCCGACAGAGAACCGATTGAACCCATTTAGAAAAGGAAGGCATTTTTTGCTCAGTGCGGGGTTCTTGTTAGGGACAAGATCCCGATCAGCATCCATCAATGGTATAAGCCTAAGGAGAAAGACCCTGAGGTGTCTTATGTCAATGATATGCACAAAGAAGATCTTTGGACTGAGCTGAAGGCAAATTTCACCCTACCGCCAGAGGAGGATCCGGAGAAGCCAGTTAAAGAGCAATTAATCAAGTCTTGTGCTCTTAAGAAGATGGCAACCCTAATGAGGAGGTGGAGGAAAGAGCTGAACCAGTTTGTCGAGAAAGATAAGACACCAGAATTCATCAGCAAATATGAGAAGATCAAAGATCACTGGCCCGCATTTTTGGCCCACAAGACATCGGAAAAGAGTAAGAAGATGTCGGCGACAAACAAGCAAAATGCTGCGAAGAAGAAGCTTCACCATCGCACGGGGTCAGGTGGCTACCTCAAAGCCCGACCTAAGTGGTCTAAGGCTGAGCATGATCTGGTTGAAAAAGGGATGGAACCAGAGACAATGTATTGGCCAGACCGTTGCCGGACTTGGTTCTTCGGGGCTGGCGGAACCTTGGACACTGTAACAGGGAAGTGCCAGTGGACGGACGAGCAACTGCAAATACCAGTCAGGAAGCTTCGGCACTATATCGATGCAGCACAGCGAGGGACGTTCCTTCCAAACAGGGAGAAGGACGAGCTCACAATGGCCCTTGGGAATCCTGAGCACCCTGGACGGACACGAGGCACGCCAGGCTCCCTTTCGTGGAAGGTTGGTTTTCCGGACGCAAGGGGTTACAAAACCCACGAGAGGAGGAAGAAACTAGAGCAGGACCAACTGCAGGCGCTGTACGAAAGGGTAATGGGGCTAGAGGAACGAGAAGAGGAACGAGAAGCAGCAGATCGTAGCAAACGACCTGCCGATGATTCCCCCGAAGCTACCCCGCCATCTCAGCGGAGAAGCAGGGTGGCTTCCACCGAGCTGCTTCAGCCGGAGCATGTTTTGACGGCTCCTGCCAGCTATCCCGTGGATGGTATCACGGAGTCTCAAAGATGCCACATTATGGCACGATGGATGACTTTAAAGGTCGAGGCGGCTGTTGGCCAAGTTTATCCTAGTGGACCCGGCACAACTTATCACTGCCAGCTGATTCCAGAAGGATATGCGAAGGTGATGGTGGATGAAATAAAGGAGGGATTTCAGGACCACCTGCTTGACCACCCTACCGGTGAAGGGGAGACTAGGCTGGGTTCTGCTCTGAAGACTCCATGCCTATGGCGGAAGGAGCTCATCAACCTTCCGAACTGGACGCCTCCGCCTCCTCCTCCTCCTCCGGCGAGTCAGGGAACTCCGCCTCCTCCACCGCCTCCTCCTCCGGCGAGTGACGACCAGGGCACGCGTGGCGGCACTCCGCCTCCTTCTCCGCCTGCGCCGACGCGCCCGAGCAGCCAGCCTCCTCCTTCTCTGCCTCGTCAGCAAGGGTGGAAGAGACCCGCCGCCGCTCCGGCTGCTCCGGCGCGTCGTAGTCCTTCTCCTCCGCCTCGTAAGCAAGCAAAAAAGAAGACATCCGCTCCGTCTGCTCTGCCGGCGTCTAGCAGTACAGCCAAAGGCGGGAGGAAATACAGATTCGGTCCTTCTCTGAAGACTCCAGAGAAGTTACCGTATGAGAGGCCCGAGGAGGAAAACGCGAAGATCGCGCAGACCGAAGTGGATGACTGGTTTGTAGGGTTGAAAGCAAAGAGACGTCCACCTCCGGAGGAGAAGGTAGATCCGGTGAAAGCGAAGCGCACTCTAGCTGCCCTGAGGAAACCGGCAAAGTCTCCGCCGAGAACCAACTATGAGCGCATTACTGAACAGACATATCTCCAAGCGGAGCGGTCGGGAAGTACTGTCAGACATCAAAGAGCAAAAGAACAAGCAGCTAAGAAAAAAATTGACCAGCTCGGCGAACAATCAAACCAATCGTGCCCCCCGCTCAATGTGTCTAGCGGCAACATCGTCGCTAATGTTCTGGGGATGGTGGCCGGTTATGGCAATCTACAAGATTACCTGCCTGACGATGCACTTCCTGAATACATGAAGGTGGAAGAACACAGATACGAGTACGGGAAGCCTCTCGTCAAAGATGAGAAATCTCTAACAATGATGATGCGAAGATTCCATACTTGGTACATGAAAACCTGCAGAGAGTCTGGGGGGGACGAATTGTTTGTATCTGAACATTAAAGAGGAGCACGACCTCGTTGGAACTGATCTGTTGTGCGTTCCATTTGAGGAGTTCTTCGCGTTCTTCAATCAAAAGGCCATCGATAAATTAACGGTCTTTTGCTACTGCATGTAAGTACTATTTCTGTCATTAAGTCTCTGTATATAGCTCGGCTCTTTCATTGCATGTATTTATAATTAATTATCCTCAATATATTATGTAGATTGAAGATTGTCGAGTGCAAAAAAAATGAAATCTATGATATTGGGTTCATTAACACAAATATCATAGATGTATTTCTGGTTGAAAAGCACGTCAAAGAGGCCGAGGACAACTTGCTACAATCGTTGATGAAAAATCAAAACAAAGATACCATACTCTTTCCTTACAACGGCAGGTGAGTGTTACTGATCATTTGCATATTCGGTTTCCCTTATTACTCGAGCGAGGTTATAGTAATGTAATTGGTGCGTTATGCATGCGTGCGCAGGTTCCACTATATTCTTCTAGAGATTAAGCTTGAGCGTGGACTAGTAACCGTCTTAGACTCGAGACGGAAAGATCCCAGCACCTATGCGGTCATGACTGAAATGCTCAGCAAGTAAGTTCAATTAACAGATCATTATCGCACCATAGCGGCAACTTTTTGTTCATTTCCTGATATCTCAAGTAATAATAATTTTTTTTTGTCTTGCAGAGTTTGGAAACAGTTCACCGCAAAAGCTCCGGGACTGCCGAAGGAGCTGCGATATACATACCCGAAAGTAAGTACTACTGGCTAGCTAGTTGTGCGCATCTCCTGTTGATTCTATAGCTATACTTTCATCAATGCCATTTATAATGCTTCATTATTAGTTTGATTGACCTCTATTTCTCGTAAAGTGCTTGTGGCAGGAACAAGGGAATGATTTCTGTGGATACTACGTGTGTGAGTTCATCTACAACGCGAGTTTGAAAAACAAGTGGGGTACTCTCAAAGACAATATGAAGTGCGTAAGCAATTAATAATATTCACAATTTCATTTTATTACACCATCATTTCTGTTGAGTTTCATTCATATATATGTATTAATTAACCCCCTTCTTCAAATTAGACGTGACAGATGCGGAATGAACTCCTAGAACCAGATCGCATTAAAGCAATTCAAGAGGAATTGGCGGGATTATTTCTTGACCACGTCATCAATAAAGCTGGAGAATACCATGTGGAAGTTGATTTCAAATGCTAGGGGACTGTAATTGAGAGATCTTATATATTGTACATGTATGTAGCTAGTAGCATCGGACGTACATGATATGAAAACTTGTTGTTCGACCAATCTCTCGGAGAAGGAGAGGTCGATCGATCATTTCTCTCGGTATGCATGACGAACTTCTGTACTCGATGGTTCCCTTCGTTTTCTTACTAGCTAGCGTGTCGAGGGCTATATGTATATAGTACGTAGCGTCGACCAAGCACGGACATAAGAGAGGACACTTCTCTCTATTAATTAGCTAGCTAACACAATATATGAAACACCTAAATTAACCCCAACCCC
>NC_057801.1:827638538-827639840 GCF_018294505.1 Triticum aestivum | reverse complement strand
GCCACTGGAATGCTGACGCGTGGATGCCTTTTGGTCCCGGTTGGTGCCACCAACCGGGACCAAAGGCCCCCCTGCCTGGGCTCGGCGCACCGGCCACGTGGAGGACCATCTGTCCCGATTCGTGTTAGAACCGGGACTAAAGGGGGGAGTTATTAGTAACGACCCATTAGTCCCGGTTCATGAACCAGGACTAAAGGTCCTTACGAACCGGGACTAATAGGTGTTTTTCTACTAGTGTTGTGCAAATTCGGTTTCCCTTATTAGTCGAGGTTAATGTAATTGATGAGTTATGCATGCGTGCGCAACTTCCACTATATTCTCCTAGAGATTAAGCTTGAGCAGGGACTAGTAACCGTCTTAGACTCGAGACGAAAAGATCCCAAGGAGTATGCGTACATGACCGAAATTCTGGAGAAGTAAGTTAAATCGATCATTATCACACCATATTGGCAACTTTGTTCATTTCCTGATATCAAGTAATTGTTTTCTTTGTCTGGCAGGGTTTGGAAAAAATTCACCTCAAAAACTCCGGGACTGCCGAAGAAGCTGCAGTTTAGACACAAGAAAGTAAGTACTATAGTAGCATGTTCCACACATCTCCTAGTAATTCAAGCGCTAGTTTCATCAATACCATTTAGCATGCTTGCTAATTATCAGTTTGATTGACCTCTATTTCTTGTAAAGTGGTTGTGGCAGGAACAAGGGAATGATTATTGTGGATACTACATTTGCGAGTCCATCTGCCACACGACCTGTGAGCGGGGCTACTCTGACAAACAATATGAAGTGCGTAAATAATAATATTCACAATTTATTTTATTACCATCATTTCTGTTCAGCTTCATTTATTCATATATATGTATTGGCCCCCTTCTTCAAATTAGATATTTCGGATGCGGGATGAACTCCTACCACCAGATTGTATGCGAGGAATTCAAGAGGAATTGGCGGCATTCTTTCTTGACCACGTGATCGCTAAAGACGGAGAATACGATGTGGACCCTGATCAGCTCGTTTTTAATTAGGAGATTATATTGTAAGATATACTTATATTGTATATATGTAGCCAGTAGCGCCGGATAGATATACAAGAACTTGTTGTTCGACTAATCTCTCAGAGAAGGAGAGGTGATCGATATCACTTCTCTATGTACGCATATGTTCATGATGATCTTCTGTTTCCTTCATTTGCTTACTAGCTAGCGTGTCTAGTCTTCTCTATACGTATAGTACGTAGCGTCGACCAAGCACGGAGATAAGAGAGGACACTTCTCTCTATTAATTAGCTAGCTAACACAATAT
>NC_057801.1:827635567-827638331 GCF_018294505.1 Triticum aestivum | reverse complement strand
ACAAAAACCCCGGCACCTGAAATGCTGACGCGTGGATGCCTATTGGTCCCGGTTGGTGCCACCAACCGGGACCAAAGGGCCTCCTGCCTGGGCTCGCCGCACCGGCCACGTGGAGGCCCATCTGTCCTGGTTTATGTAAGAACTGGGACTAAAGGTCTAGGGCATTAGTACCGACACTTTAGTCCCGGTTCAAAAACCGGGACAAATGGCCCTTACGAATCGGGACAATAGGCCCTTTTTCTACTATTGTATTGTCCCGTTCTGGATATGCCATCCATACATTTGTAATTTCTTTACATTTGCCATGAACTTTTGGGTGAGGCACTGCTCATGGCCAAATAAAACTGAAAGAGCAGCGGAAAGAATTTTCTATAATTTTGTTATTTTTTGAACTTTACTCTGATGTATTTCATTGTCGGCTAAGTTATGGTGTTTTAAGCAAATGTATTCAGTCTACATAGAATGATCTTTTGCTGACGATGATCATGAATTTCCTTGGGTTCATTTCCTGATATTTGGCAACTTTAGGCAAGATAGCAACAGCAGAAGTACCATATCCAATATTTATTTAAAAATGATATACATGTTGGTACTGCTGGAGCTGCAAAAAATATGCTTCCTAAATATCTAAACTACTCATCTTCTTTTTGTCATATAATTATTGAGCTGTTACTCCCAGATAATAAAGAAAAAAACTAGCCTACCGTTGCACCATGCTGCAGCTCCGTTGGACCTATGGATCATTGATATGAGTATTGAATTCATGCTCCAGCCAACTCATTCAAAAGTCCGAACTGAGAGAGGCGGGCAATATATTTCAACACTCCCCCTCACGTCTAGGGTATTCAGTCCTTAGACGTGAGATTGATGTAGGCCACAGAATCGTTTTATTTAATACTGCGTTGATAGTATCTTGAACTCAAGACCTCTTGGATCGGATACCATGTTGAATTCTTGCTCCAGCCAACTCATTCAAAAGTCCGAACTGATGGAGAGAGGCTGGCAATATATTTCAACAATGAGGACGATGTCGAAGTTCCTATTGACGCTTCATGCTTGTGTATGCAGCCTTTAGTGCCTAAACATGATTTATCACATAGTTGGAATGTTCTCAACTGATTTAATATTTCAGTACTGCTATTCCTTGCACAGGGAGAATCAATCAGGCGCATCTCCGTGTTAATCTGGGGAGCATACCCTGTTTCGAGACCTAACGAACACTGGTAATAATCGTATTCGTCAGGCAGAAAAGCAGCAAAGTGATCATGGGTGTTATCGCCCGAATGTTTGATGAGAAAGAGCAGAGCGTCTGCAAAGGAGGCATATAGCCGCCCAACAAAGTAAGGCTGCAGCTCTGAGTAGTGTTAATAGTGTCAAAGTGTCTCAATCATCAGCGACTTCATTATGGTGATTGCAATAAAATTGTAATCTTGTCCGTTTATAAGGTGATTAGTGCTAGTTGTGTTGCGAAGTTAATTACATGTGGAGTGTGGTTAGTATAACGGTTGGGGCTCTAGATGTACTTGGTAATTTAAGTCAATTTTTTTACTGAATTGTGATGATGTGAAATTCTCATCAAACTTGCATGTAGCCAGAATGTCAGCGTTGTGGTTTTGTTGGGTCATATGGAATTTCTTGAACTGTGTGTGCTTTGAACAGGAGTTGATTAAAACGGCAGCTAAGATACTCTGTTACGTATGCACTTAAAAAAATAGTGGGCATGTGTTTGAAAATACCAGGATACAAGGAAATGCTTCTGGCTGGCGTGGTAGGGTTACAGGCGACAACGGAATCGCTCCAGTCAACCTCATCGTCTTCAACTCATGCACAGATCTTGGGCATTCAGGATGATGAAGAGAAGGAGATATATGACCCTGAGGATGCTTGATTAGATCTTCGCTGTTATGTCGTTGTGATGCTGTGCTTTTTGGATGGATGTATATATGCTGTTATTTTTAAGATGTGGATGTTGTGTTCCATGGTTATAAGAAAAGAATAAAGTTGTCACCGTCGCAGTTCTTAACGCACTTGTTGTGGATCTGTAGTGCACCTGACCCTCATGTGATTTGAAATTTCGTCGCAGAAAGGATATCGTTTTGCAAGATTTAGATGCAAGGGATAGCTAAAACAAGCAAATGCTGCAAGACTTGGAAGACAAAACCTCTCAAACTGTTATTTTTGTGAGAATAAGCATTATAGTGGAGGGCTCATATCAACGAGGATCACAACAAGATCAATGGATCGTGCATGGACATCAGTACATCACGTCATTATGCCATGATGACAACTATATATAGTGAAATCACACTCTAAGGAAAAAAAGTTGACGACTGCAATTAAATCCAAAAAAACAAATGGAGACGACATAACAGTATTGTTGTAGAGCAACTCTAATCGATCCCCTATAATTGGTTAGAGGAGCATAATACGTGGCTAACTGGACCTAGCCGAACTCGCAAACCGTTAGCAAAGTAAAATTTAGGATTTTCTTCATGCCCTCCGTTCCTTAGTTCTCCTCACACTGGTAGAATAAGGTCCTATTGTCCCGGTTGGTAAGGGCCTTTAGTACCGGTTCCTGAACCGAGACTAATGGGTCGGTACTAATGACCTGTCCCTTTAGTCCCGGTTCAGTCCAGAACCGGGACAGATGGGCCTCCACGTGGCCTGTGCACCGAGCCCAGGCAGGAGGGCCTTTGGTCCCGGTTGGTGGCACCAATCGAGAACAATAGGCATCCACACGTCAGCATTTCAGGGGCTTGGTTTT